>NW_027141507.1:0-31123 GCF_036365525.1 Heterodontus francisci | reverse complement strand
GAATTCTTTTAAAAACACCCAGGAATCCACACTCAAACCCTCAGGAAGCTGAATTTTAAAGTGTTGTCATTGTTGTCATGTAGGAAATTGTGCAGGGATTTGTACACAGCAAGATCCCAAAAGCAGCAGTGTGATAACAGCCAGCTATCCCTCCTCTCCCCCTCTGATTCCCTCACTCTCCTGCGTATCTCTCCCTCCTGTTCCTCTCACTCAGAGAGAGAAATCCACTCTGCGAACTGACTCTCAAGCTAAAATGGCTGCCATATGTTTCATTTCACCCTCAGATTTACAAATTTGTTGTTAAAAACACCAAGGAATCCACACTCAGACCCTCAGGAAGCTGAATTTTAAAGTGTTCTCATTGTTGTCATGTAGGAAATGTTCAGGGCATTTGTACACAGCAAGATCCCAAAAGCAGCAGTGTGATAACAGCCAGCTATCCCTCCTCTCCCCCTCTGATTCCCTCACTCTCCTGCCCGTCCCTCTCACTCAGAGAGAGAGAGAAATCCACTCTGCGAACTGACTCTCAAGCTAAAATGGCTGCCGTATGTTTCATTTCACCCTCAGATTCAGAGAATTCTTTTAAAAACACCCAGGAATCCACACTCAAACCCTCAGGAAGCTGAATTTTAAAGTGTTGTCATTGTTGTCATGTAGGAAATTGTGCAGGGATTTGTACACAGCAAGATCCCAAAAGCAGCAGTGTGATAACAGCCAGCTATCCCTCCTCTCCCCCTCTGATTCCCTCACTCTCCTGCGTCTCTCTCCCTCCTGTTCCTCTCACTCAGAGAGAGAAATCCACTCTGCGAAATGACTCTCAAGCTAAAATGGCTGCCGTATGTTTCATTTCACGCACAGATTCAGAAAATTCTTGTAAAAACACCCAGGAATCCACACTCAGACCCTCAGGAAGCTGAATTTTAAAGTGTTCTCATTGTTGTCATGTAGGAAATGCAACAGGAGATTTGTACACAGCAAGATCCCAAAAGCAGCAGTGTAATAACAGCCAGCAATCCCTTCTGATTCCCTCACTCTCCTGCATCTCTCTCCCTCCTTTTCCTCTCACTCACAGAGAAATCCACTCTGCGAACTGACTCTCAAGCTAAAATGGCTGCCGTATGTTTCATTTCACCCTCAGATTTACAAATTTGTTGTTAAAAACACCAAGGAATCCACACTCAGACCCTCAGGAAGCTGAATTTTAAAGTGTTCTCATTGTTGTCATGTAGGAAATGCAACAGGAGATTTGTACACAGCAAGATCCCAAAAGCAGCAGTGTAATAACAGCCAGCAATCCCTTCTGATTCCCTCACTCTCCTGCATCTCTCTCCCTCCTTTTCCTCTCACTCACAGAGAAATCCACTCTGCGAACTGACTCTCAAGCTAAAATGGCTGCCGTATGTTTCATTTCACCCTCAGATTTACAAATTTGTTGTTAAAAACACCAAGGAATCCACACTCAGACCCTCAGGAAGCTGAATTTTAAAGTGTTCTCATTGTTGTCATGTAGGAAATGTTCAGGGCATTTGTACACAGCAAGATCCCAAAAGCAGCAGTGTGATAACAGCCAGCTATCCCTCCTCTCCCCTCTGATTCCCTCACTCTCCCTCCTGTTCCTCTCAGTCAGAGAGGGAGAGAAATCCACTCTGCGAACTGACTCTCAAGCTAAAATGGCTGCCGTATGTTTCATTTCACCCTCAGATTCACAAACTTCTTGTAAAAACACTGAAGAATCCACACTCAGACCCTCAGGAAGCTGAATTTTAAAGTGTCCTCATTGTTGTCATGTAGGAAAATTGTGCAGGCTATTTGTTCACAGCAAGATCCCAAAAGAAGCAAAATGATAACAGCCAGCAATCCCTCCTCTCCCCTTCTGATTCCCTCAGTCTCCTGCGTCTCTCTCCCTCCTGTTCCTCTCACTCAGAGAGGGAAAGAAATCCACTCTGCAGGGACAGAGAGATCTGGGATTTCATTTGCGTCACTTTTTTTATATCGGGAAGATTCAATTTGGGGCTTGGAGTCTTGTCAGTTGAATCGAGCTTCATCGTGAAAAGTTTTAGCAAACGTGTTGGGAAATGTGTCCAAAGCTGTTTCCATTCAGACATTCCTGCATTGGGGAAGTGTGAGCTATCTTTGCAGAGACAGGAAATAGGGGGTGTTTGAATGGACCTGTAGCTTTTGGTTGATGCAATAAGGTGAGAATTTGAATTGTGTCCCTTGCAGATACACAGAATGGAAGTTATTTACAGAACACCACATGAAGTAGTTTACCAATGTCTGACAAACTTCAAAGACTTCAGACACATGGAAGAAGTGGAGAATGGAACAATATTCAAAAAAAACCCTGAGACAGTCAGACAAGAGGAGGAGGAGGAGGGAAATGAATCTGTGTTTATGTTTTAATTTGAAGACCCCCCCAGGAACAGAGTTACATTTAAATACTTCCCCAGGAACAGAGTCACATTTAAATACTTCCCCAGGAACAGAGTCACATTTAAATACTTCCCCCGGAAGAGTCACATTTAAATACTTCCCCCGGAAGAGTCACATTTAAATACTTCCCCCGGAAGAGTCACATTTAAATACTTCCCCAGGAACAGAGTCACATTTAAATACTTCCCCAGGAACAGAGTCACATTTAAATACTTCCCCAGGAACAGAGTCACATTCAAATACTTCCCCCGTTTACAGAGTCACACTTAAATACTTCCCCAGGAACAGAGTCACATTTAAATACTTCCCCAGGAACAGAGTCACATTTAAATATTTCCCCCGTTTACAGAGTCACACTTAAATACTTCCCCAGGAACAGAGTCACATTTTAATACTTCCCCCGTTTACAGAGTCACACTTAAATACTTCCCCAGGAACAGAGTCACATTCAAATACTTCCCCCGTTTACAGAGTCACACTTAAATACTTCCCCAGGAACAGAGTCACATTTAAATACTTCCCCAGGAACAGAGTCACATTTAAATAGTTCCCACGTTTACAGAGTCACATTTAAATACTTCCCCAGGAATAGAGTCACATTTAAATAGTTCCCCCGGAAGAGTCACATTTAAATAGTTCCCCCGTTTACAGAGTCCCATTTAAATAGTTCCCCCGTTTAGAGTCCCACATTTAAATAGTTCCCCCGTTTACAGAGTCCCACATTTAAATAGTTACCCCGTTTAGAGTCCCACATTTAAATAGTTCCCCCGTTTACAGAGTCCCACATTTAAATAGTTCCCCCGTTTAGAGTCCCACATTTAAATAGTTCCCCCGTTTACAGAGTCCCACATTTAAATAGTTCCCCCGTTTACAGAGTCCCACATTTAAATAGTTCCCCCGTTTAGAGTCCCACATTTAAATAGTTCCCCCGTTTACAGAGTCCCACATTTAAATAGTTCCCCCGTTTACAGAGTCCCACATTTAAATATTTCCCCCGTTTACAGAGTCCCACATTTAAATAGTTCCCCCGTTTAGAGTCCCACATTTAAATAGTTCCCCCGTTTACAAAGTCCCACATTTAAATAGTTCCCCCGTTTAGAGTCCCACATTTAAATAGTTCCCCCGTTTAGAGTCCCACATTTAAATAGTTCCCCCGTTTACAAAGTCCCACATTTAAATAGTTCCCCCGTTTACAGAGTCCCACATTTAAATAGTTCCCCCGTTTACAGAGTCCCACATTTAAATAGTTCCCCCGGACTCTGTTCGACGGCGGCTGATGACGACACGCAAACATGGCGGCCGATGACGTCTCCTTCCCGCCAGGGCGTCAGTGTGAGCTCTGATTGGCTGCCTCTCCCCACGTGTCTGGAGATCAAGGGTCAGAGAAAAGGCGCCAGCCGAGATTCCCCGGTTTCGGGTGGGGTCGGCACCAGATTCTTAAAGGGACCCAACATGGAGAGACAGAGCGAGTAATAGAGAGGGAAATAGAAATATTCCCACTCCCCCTGGGTCACAAGGAGACAGGCAGAGATAGAAAGGATGTTGAGAGATACAGAGATAGGGATTTAAAGATGTGAAGAAACACAAGTTAGGAAGAAGGTTCAGGGAACAAGTTGCAGCAAGAGATGGAGAGAGAGAGAGAGAGAGGGGGGGAAATGTAGGGAATTACATTGACTGTCCTGGAGCAGCTCTTCCCAAACTATTCCCTTTGGGAGCAAACACTCCAACCCCCTCCCTCGTGGATAAAATAAATCCACAGACCCCCCCCCCCCCGGAAAACATCAAATCAAAATAGTGCGGATACTGGAAATGTGAAATAAAAAGTGTGTTCGAAATACTGAGCATTTGCAGCACTTTGTTTTTCTATCAGCCCCGTTTTCTGCTCTGTATGTAGAAATGAATTTGACAATGACACATATCTATTTATTATTATTTTCCCTCCCTTGTCTGAGAATTCCACGCGGCCAAAAGATTCTCCCTCTGCATCGTCCGAAAAGATTCTCCTTGGGAATAAGAGAAATAAAATTGATTCAAACACAGCAAAGCATTTTTGAAGAGAAATAAAACACAGCGAGAGCCCAGAGCTCTTTCTCTCACACACTGACATAAAACAATCTCTCAGTGACTCCCCGTCTTCCAAATACATCCCTCGACACAGAGCCAGAGACTGGGAAGCGTGGATGTGTTTACCCTGTCCTTTCCTGCTCTCTCTCTCTCTATTTGTGTGTGTGTGTGTGTCTCTCTCTCTCTCTCAGCCTGCCTGTGTGTGTCTCTCTCTCACTCTCAGCCTGCCTGTGTGTCTCTCTCTCTCTCTCTCAGCCTGTCTGTGTGTGTGTCTGTCTCTCTCTCTCTCTCAGCCTGCCTGTGTGTCTCTCTCTCACTCTCAGCCTGCCTGTGTGTGTGTCTCTCTCTCACTCTCAGCCTGCCTGTGTGTGTGTCTCTCACTCTCAGCCTGTCTGTGTGTGTCTCTCTCTCCCTCTCTCAGCCTGTCTGTCTCTCTGTGTAATCTGCCAACTCCAGCACAGCAGGAGTCCAGGAATTGCCCAAGGTTACACAAACACTCTCTCAGCAACACCCAATTCCAGACAAATAAGAGTTATAAACCGAAGGATCAAAGGATTGAGACAGCAACCTCCACCTCTGTGTGTGTGTGCGTGTCAGTCTCTGTATCTCTCTCTGTTCCTATCTCATTCTCCCCCTGTCTCTCTCCCTATCTGATTCTCTCCCCCTCTGTCCATGATTCTGTCTCTCTCTCTCTCTCTCTCTCTCACACACCTTTTCTGCTTCTCTCTATTTCTCTCTCCCTCCATCTCTCCTTCTCCCTCTTTTTCTCTCTCTCCCTTTGTCGGTCTCTCTCCAGCTCCCTTTGTAGTCTATTTGTGTCCTCCTCAAAGTTTACTGTCTCTCTCTGTCTCTCTCTCCCCCTCACCCCAATGCACCAGTTAAGAATGTATTTGACCACGCCTCTGTTTATATGATACTCGGCCCTGTTTCTGGTATAAAAATGTTTAAAAAGTGTTTTAAAATGGGTGAAGTGTCTGTGGGATCCCCTCCATTTTATATGTACAGGTGGAACACCCTCTATTTTATACGTAGAGAGGTATCTCCCTCCATTTTATGTGTAGAGGGGGATTCTCCCTCCATTTTACGTGAAGGGGAGAATTCTCCCTCCATTTAACGTGCAGGGGGGTATTCTACCTCCATTTTACGTGAAGGGGGGATTTTCCCTCCATTTTACGTGAAGGGGTGGATTCTCCCTCCATTTTACGTGAAGGGGTGGATTCTCCCTCCATTTTACGTGAAGGGGTGGATTCTCCCTCCATTTTACGTGAAGGGGTGGATTCTCCCTCCATTTTACGTGAAGGGGAGAATTCTCCCTCCATTTAACGTGCAGGGGGGGATTCTACCTCCATTTTACATGAAGGGGGGATTTTCCCTCCATTTTACGTGAAGGGGTGGATTCTCCCTCCATTTTACGTGAAGGGGTGGATTCTCCCTCCATTTTACGTGAAGGGGTGGATTCTCCCTCCATTTTACGTGCAGGGGGGGATTCTCCCTCCATTTTACGTGCAGGGGGGGATTCTCCCTCCATTTTACATGCAGGGGGGGATTCTCCCTCCATTTTACATGCAGGGGGGGATTCTCCCTCCATTTTACATGCAGGGGGGGATTCTCCCTCCATTTTACGTGCAGGGGGGGATTCTCCCTCCATTTTACGTGCAGGGGGGGATTCTCCCTCCATTTTACGTGCAGGGGGGATTCTCCCTCCATTTTACGTGCAGGGGGGGATTCTCCCTCCATTTTACGTGCAGGGGGGGATTCTCCCTCCATTTTACGTGCAGGGGGGGATTCTCCCTCCATTTTACGTGCAGGGGGGGATTCTCCCTCCATTTTACGTGCAGGGGGGGATTCTCCCTCCATTTTACGTGCAGGGGGGGATTCTCCCTCCATTTTACGTGCAGGGGGGATTCTCCCTCCATTTAACGTGCAGGGGAGAATTCTCCCTCCATTTAACGTGCAGGGGGGATTTCTCCCTCCATTTAACGTGCAGGGGGGGATTCTCCCTCCATATTACGTGCAGGGGGGGATTCTACCTCCATTTTACGTGAAGGGGGGGATTCTCCCTCCATTTTATGTGCAGGGGGGATTCTACCTCCATTTTACGTGCAGGGCGGGAATTCTCCCTCCATTTTATGTGCAGGGCGGGATTTAAACGGAGCTTTACTCGGTTTCTAAACCGTGCGGTACGTTCTTCGAGAGTGTTCGACGGGACAGGGTAGACGTGGAGAAATGATTCCTTCCGAGTGTTTTTTTATACGCGATGAGGGTTTCTACCACCCTTTCAGTCTGTGAATTCCAGTTCCCTACCTGGGTGAAAAAATTAGCCCTCATCTCTCTTCCAATTACTTGAATTGTCTGCGAAGGGAAATGGGTCCTTCCTATCTATCCACTCTATCTCAGCCCATCGTCATTTTATACACTTCAATTAAATCTCGCCTCAGTTCCAAAGAAAACAATTCCAGCCTGTTCCAATCTTTCCTCCTATATGTCGTGGTCAAACTAGAGCTTTCTACAGTTCGAGCATAACCTCTCTGCTCTTATATTCTGTACATAAGCCAATAAAGGAAAGTTCAGTCGACAATCCGGCAGGAAAAACTATCAGCGGTCGTCACAGGGCAAGAGGAGTGTGAATGAGTAAACTTTGAACACAGCGGTGTGAATGAGTAAACTTTGAACACAGCGGTGTGAATGAGTAAACTTTGAACACAGCGGTGTGAATGAGTAAACTTTGAACACAGCGGTGTGAATGAGTAAACTTTGAACACAGCGGTGTGAATGAGTAAACTTTGAACACAGCGGTGTGAATGAGTAAACTTTGAACACAGCGGTGTGAATGAGTAAACTTTGAACACACTGGTGAGAATGAGTAAACTTTGAACACACCGGTGCGAATGAGTAAACTTTGAACACAGCGGTGTGAATGAGTAAACTTTGAACACACTGGTGAGAATGAGTAAACTTTGAACACACCGGTGAGAATGAGTAAACTTTGAACACACCGGTGTGAATGAGTAAACTTTGAACACACTGGTGAGAATGAGTAAACTTTGAACACACCGGTGCGAATGAGTAAACTTTGAACACAGCGGTGCGAATGAGTAAACTTTGAACACAGCGGTGTGAATGAGTAAACTTTGAACACAGCGGTGTGAATGAGTAAACTTTGAACACAGCGGTGTGAATGAGTAAACTTTGAACACAGCGGTGTGAATGAGTAAACTTTGAACACAGCGGTGTGAATGAGTAAACTTTGAACACAGCGGTGTGAATGAGTAAACTTTGAACACAGCGGTGTGAATGAGTAAACTTTGAACACAGCGGTGTGAATGAGTAAACTTTGAACACACTGGTGAGAATGAGTAAACTTTGAACACACCGGTGCGAATGAGTAAACTTTGAACACAGCGGTGTGAATGAGTAAACTTTGAACACACTGGTGAGAATGAGTAAACTTTGAACACACCGGTGAGAATGAGTAAACTTTGAACACACCGGTGTGAATGAGTAAACTTTGAACACACTGGTGAGAATGAGTAAACTTTGAACACACCGGTGCGAATGAGTAAACTTTGAACACAGCGGTGCGAATGAGTAAACTTTGAACACAGCGGTGCGAATGAGTAAACTTTGAACACAGCGGTGCGAATGAGTAAACTTTGAACACAGCGGTGCGAATGAGTAAACTTTGAACACAGCGGTGCGAATGAGTAAACTTTGAACACACCGGTGTGAATGAGTAAACTTTAAACACAGCGGTGTGAATGAGTAAACTTTAAACACACCGGTGTGAATGAGTAAACTTTAAACACACCGGTGTGAATGAGTAAACTTTAAAACCACACAGGTGTGAATGAGTAAACTTTAAAATCACAGAGTTTGTCACTAAGTCATGGAAAATACATTGCACTATTACTGACCTTTACTCCAGTCCCTCAATCTTACTTCATTTCTGGGGAGAGAGAATTGTTATCAGATTCACCCATCATTTCAAACACAAATATTAACTCCCGTTGTAGTCAGCGGGACGAGGTGCCGATCGTACCCGCGAATTGGATCCCGAATCCCCGCAGGATTTGGTGGTCCGACCCGATAGATTTCAAAGTCCCTCCCGGGCGGATCCCGAAGGTCCGAGATAGCGGAGAAAACCGAGTCTGAGCTCAGGCTCCATGAAACCCATTGTAGTCAATGGGGGAACCGGACAGCGGGACGAGGTGCCGATCGTACCCGCGAATTGGATCCCGAATCCCCGCAGGATTTGGTGGTCCGACCCGATAGATTTGAAAGTCCCTCCCCGGGCGGATCCCGATCGTCCGACCGGCCTGGATCGAGCAGCGGCGGATGCCCCTGTCCTCACATAGACACAGGTACCGAGGAAGAGGGGAGGCTCTCCTTCTCCTTCTCCCTCTCCCCCGCCTCAACCCTCCCCAGGATGGGCTCTCAGACCCTGGCCGGACACCCGGACACCCATCAATGAACCACCGACCCAACCTTGCAAAAACATGCCGGGAAAGGTGCATGGAAACACGGCCTCCTCGGCAAAAACGCCCCGAACGCCGACTATTAAGCCCGGCAAGACTCATTGTAACCAACCGCAGTGAAAAGTTGTAGTGACAACTCATAAACCAATTGTAAAATGTGGACAAATCATTAACCAGTTTCTGCATTTGCATTTTGGTTAATGATTTCCCACTTCCAACTCTCTTCTTTTTTTTTTTTGGTTAATGAGTTGTCACTTCAACTTCTGACTGCGGTTCTTTCCAATGAGTTTTGCCGCTTTTAATAGGCAGCCCGGGGAAGGTTGATTTGCTTCATTATTTCCCCTTTCACACTGAGGTCTCTGGACATTATTGGACGGATTTTCTGGTTAACCATTTGCCCTTTCGGACTTAGTCTCTGGACATTATTTTCCACTTTCTGGTTAATGATTTCCCACTCGGATCTTCTTTTGTGTTTTTTGGTTAATGATTTCCCACTCGGAACTTTTTTTGTGTTTTTTGGTTAATGATTTCCCCTTTCACACTTAGTCTCTGGACATTATTTCCCACTTTCTGGTTAATGATTTCCCACTTCCAACTTTTTTTTTGTGTTTTTTGCTTAATGATTCCTCTGTTTACTGGTTAATGATTTCCCCTTTCACACTTAGTCTCTGGACATTATTTTCCACTTTCTGGTTAATGATTTCCCACTCGGATCTTCTTTTGTGTTTTTTGGTTAATGATTTCCCACTCGGAACTTTTTTTGTGTTTTTTGGTTAATGATTTCCCCTTTCACACTGAGTCTCTGGACATTATTTCCCACTTTCTGGTTAATGATTTCCCACTCGGATCTTCTTTTGTGTTTTTTGGTTAATGATTTCCCACTCGGAACTTTTTTTGTGTTTTTTGGTTAATGATTTCCCCTTTCACACTTAGTCTCTGGACATACTTTTCCACTTTCTGGTTAATGATTTCCCACTCGGAACTTTTTTTGTGTTTTTTGGTTAATGATTTCCCCTTTCACACTGAGTCTCTGGACATTATTTTCCACTTTCTGGTTAATGATTTCCCACTTCCAACTTTTTTTTTGTGTTTTTTGCTTAATGATTCCTCTGTTTACTGGTTAATGATTTCCCCTTTCAAACTTAGTCTGTGGACATTATTTCCCACTTTCAAATCATAACCATTCCACACAAAATAGACAACTGGATTTCCCCAAGTCTGTTCGTTCATAGTGACTGGTTTGAGCAACACTTGTGATATACTAAAACAGATGATCTGAAGGAAGTAAAGAGGGGAAGAAAAGTCAGAAAACAGATTTAATGGTAAAGCTCACGATGCACACCATAGCCGATCAGCCGCATGATGCCCCAGCACAGGGGTCATGTGCTGATTCCCAGAATCGCTGGGCATAACTGCAGTGGCGCTAAATAGCGACACTTGTCCTCAACAGCAAAACCAAACCAGTAAATCTCTAACTGATTGGAGCCCTTCGATATCAGCAGGAATTGTGTCTCAAAGCTGATTAACTGGGGCCTGAATTTCCCTCCAAGTAGGAGCAGTAACCTGGGAGCAGCAGAAACAGCAGGTGTAGGTAAACAGTACACAGCATGATGTGGGAATTTGAAGCCTCCTATCTCAGCCCCCTTGTCACACTCTGTAGCCCTCTCTCTCCTCCCCTCTGCGCCTTCTCTGGTGTTGCAGTGTGGAGATACTTTCACTGCATGACCGTCCAATAGAACCTCTTGTTTCTCAATGCAAAGCACATTGTTCCTCCTTAGTTGTGAAGAATATTGAATGTACAGCAATGACTTGCAATGTGCAAACAATTCCAGAGGTTCGGGAATCTCCTGAAGGGTGCAATGTGTGGAGGTGTAGATTATTTGGAGAGTTTGGAAGAGTTAGGACTGTCTTCCTCTTTCCAGAGAAGGTGAAGAGGAGATTCAATAGAGGTGTTCAGAACCATGAGGGGTTTTGATAGAGTAAGTAATGAGACACTGTTTGCAGTGACAGGTGGGTCGGTAACCAGAGGGGCACAGATTTGAGATCATGGGCACAAGAACCAGTGTCCCCTCGTCCTTGTACCATCAGCTCATGGGAACAGCTTTTCTTTTGTCTACTTTACCTAAACATCTCTTCATTTTGTACACTTCTACCAAATCTGCCCTCAATTTCCTTTGCTCCAAGGAGAACAAACCACAGCTTCAACAACCTAACCATGTCGCTAAAATCTCTCATCCCTGGAACCATTCCAGTAAATCTCCTCTGCACCCTCGCAAGGACACTACATCCTTCCTCAAGTGTGGTGACCAGAACTGGACTCAATACTCCAGTTGGGGCCTAACTAGAGCTTTATAAAGATTCAGCATAACTTCCCATATTTTGTAGGCAGTGCCTCTATTTATGAAGCCCAAGATCTCACAGTTTTGCTAATCTCATATGTTTTGCTATTCCCATATTCTTTGCGACTGTTTCGAAGTACAGCCACTGCTGTAATGCAGCAAGTGTGGCAGCCAGTTTCTACAAGGCAAGATCCCACGAACAGACAACGTGCAGATCCTGCTGAAGTTGTTGTTGAATTTGTTGTTTTTTTCTCCTGCTGAAGTTGTTGTTGACTTTGTTGCTGTTTTCCCTGTTGAAGTTGTTCTTGCATTTGTTGCTGTTTATCCTGCTGAGGTTGTTGTTGAATCTTTTAATTTTTTAAAGTGCTTGTCACTATTACAATGTTAGAAAAGCTGCAGGCTGTTTGTGAACAGTAACATGCCACAAGCAGCAGTGTGATAACAGGCAGCTACCCCCCTCCCTTCCTCCCTCACTCACTCCCTCCCTCCACTCCTCTGATTCCATCCATGTTTCTCTCACTCTCCTGCCTCTCTCTCACTCACTCACTCACTCACTCACTCCACTCAGAGAGAGAGAGAGAAATCCACTCTCCCAACTCACTGTCAGGTTAAAATGACTGCTGAACGTTTCATTTCAGCCTCCGGTTCAAGGCACTGCCCACAAACAGCAGCTTTATTGGGGCAATTGAAACAAGCCTTTAGACACCTTCACCTTTGCCCAGGTTTCATTTCCTCGCTGCCCCAGAGAGGAAAATGAAAACTGGGCCGCTGATACAAAGCGACACAACTCACGTGGAGCCACTGGGCTGCAGCCTGTGGACAAGGCCTCACTCTGTCCCCTCTGCAGGAAGGTCCTGTCCAAGGGATTGCTCATCGCCAAACTTTCCCTCTTTCCACCTTCACCATGCAGTTTTCACCATGAAAATTCCTCCAGGCAAAGAAGGAAAGAGAGAGAAACAAAAATAAAAAAAACACATTGCATTTTAAATCCAAAGCGAGGACATTTTAAAACGAATTCGCACAGCAAGAGCCCAGGGTTTCCTCTCTCAGTTCCAGAGACATCAGCAATATTCAAACTGAATCAAATCACAGTTTATAAAGCAGATGAAGACAGAGAGAGAGAGAGAGAGATCTCCCCCTCACCTCACACTGAAACAGACTGCTGGGCTGTCTCTCAATCTCTCTGCCTGCTAGAGCCTGTCCATTGATATGTTAATCCCAGGACAGAACCTTCCTGACTCTTCCAGTCCTTTCATATGTTAATCCCAGCACAGCAATTGCTTTCAGCTATCTCTTAGTTCACTTTAAAACCTTTAACTCTTTCCTTGCTGTTTGAAAATTGGAAAGACTGATCCAACACTCTCACCCACTAAAAACCTTGACACTAAACCCCACAAGACAGGACTGAGCAGATAATGGGGATTAATACTGAGGTTGTGTTTGGGGATTTTTAACTGACATCAGTGTGGATTTTAAAGTTTCTCCCCCCCCTTCTCCCCCTTCTCAAGTCTCTCAGGCTTCTTCGTGTTGTTGTGCACTGACAGCTTTTGCAGTGTCTAGTCCCTTGCAACTTTTTAATAAAATCTGTGGAACACAAATAAATGTCAAGTTTCTCCTACAAGCTGTTTTGTATTCCCTCTTCCACTGTCTCTCTCTCTCTGTCACTCCCTATATCTCTCTCTCAGGACTGGGCAGACACTGGGGATTGTTACTGAGCTTCTGTTGGCCAGTTTTACTAACATCAGTATGGAATGTAAAATCTGTGTGTGTGAGTGAAAATTCCTAAGGCGAGAGAGAGAGAAAATTGATTAAAAGGCATTGTTAAAGAAAATATCACAGCAAGAACCCAGGAATTGACTTTGGTTACACAGACACTCTCTCAGCAGCACGCAAATACAAACAAATCACAGCTAATAAACCAGAGACTAAAAGGGTTCAGACAGTTCCCTCCACCAGTGTGTGTCTGGCTCTGTATCTCTCTCTCTCTCCTGTCTCTCTCTCTCTCTGTCCATATCTGTTTTTGTCCTTCTATCTCATATGTGATGTTAACTGAAAATAGCTATGAAATATTTCTGTCTCACCATTTAAAAGTACAACAAATTGCACTCCTGTGTGTGTGTATTTTGACTATTAAAGATCCCACAAGCAGCAGTGTGATAACAGCCAGCTATCCCTCCTCTCCCCCTCTGACACCCTCACTCTCCTGCGTCTCTCTCCCTCCTGTTCCTCTCGCTCAGAGAGAGAAATCCACTCTGCGAACTGACTCTAAAGCTAAAATGGCTGCCGTATGTTTCATTTCACCCTCAGATTCATAAAATTCTTGTAAAAACACCAAGGAATCCGCACTCAGACCCTCAGGAAGCTGAATTTTAAAGTGTTCTCATTGTTGTCATGTAGGAAATGTGCAGGGCATTTGTACACAGCAAGATCCCAAAAGAAGCAGTGTGATAACAGCCTGCTATCCCTCCTCTTCCCCTCTGATTCTCTCACTCTCCTGCGTCACTCTCCCTCCTGTTCCTCTCACTCAGTGAGAGAAATCCACGCTGCGAACTGACTCTCAAGCTAAAATGGCTGCCGTATGTTTCATTTCACCCTCAGATTCACAAAATTCTTGTTAAAACACCCAGGAATCCACACTCAGACCCTCAGGAAGCTGAATTTTAAAGTGTTCTCATTGTTGTCATGTAGGAAATTTGCAGGGCAAGATCCCACAAGCAGCAGTGTGATAACAGCCAGCTATCCCTCCTCTCCCTCTCTGATTCCCTCACTCTCCTGTTCCTCTCACTCAGAGAGGGAGAGAAATCCACTCTGCGAACTGACTCTCAAGCTAAAATGGCTGCCGTATGTTTAATTTCACCCTCAGATTCTCAAAATTCTTGTAAAAACACTGAGGAATCCACACTCAGACCCTCAGGAAGCTGAATTTTAAAGTGTTCTCATTGTTGTCATGTAGGAAAATTCTGCAAACTATTTGTACACAGCAAGATCCCACAAGCAGCAGTGTGGTAACAGCCAGCAATCCCTCCTCTCCCCCTCTGACACCCTCACTCTCCTGCATCTCTCTCCCTCCTGTTCCTCTCACTCAGAGAGAGAAATCCACTCTGCGAACTGACTCTCAAGCTAAAATGGCTGCCGGATGTTTCATGTCACCCTCAGATTTACCAAATTCTTGATAAAAACACTGAGGAATCCACACTCAAACCCTCAGGAAGCTGAATGTTAAAGTGTTCTCATTGTTGTCATGTAGGAAATGTTCAGGGCATTTGTACACAGCAAGATCCCAAAAGCAGCAGTGTGATAACAGGCAGCTATCCCTCCTCTCCCCCTCTGATTCCCTCACTCTCCTGCCTGTCCGTCTCACTCAGAGAGGGCGAGAAATCCACTCTGCGAACTGACTCTCAAGCTAAAATGGCTGCCGTATGTTTCATTTCACCCTCAGATTCAGAGAATTCTTGTTAAAAACACCCAGGAATCCACACTCAGACCCTCAGGAAGATGAATTTTAAAGTGTTCTCATTGTTGTCATTTAGGAAAATTCTGCAAACTATTTGTACACAGCAAGATCCCAAAAGCAGCAAAATGATGACAGCCAGCAATCCCTCCTCTCCCCTTCTGATTCCCTCAGTCTCCTGCGTCTCTCTCCCTCCTGTTCCTCTCACTCAGAGAGAGAAATCCACTCTGCGAACACACTCTCAAGCTAAAATGGCTGCCGTATGTTTCATTTCACCCTCAGATTCAGAGAATTCTTGTTAAAAACACCCAGGAATCCACACTCAGACCCTCAGGAAGCAGAATTTTAAAGTGTTCTCATTGTTGTCATGTAGGGAAATTGTGCAGGGCATTTGTACACAGCAAGATCCCAAAAGCAGCAGTGTGTTAACAGCCAGCTATCCCTCCTCTTCCACTCTGATTCCCTCACTCTCCTGCGTCTCTCTCCCTCCTGTTCCTCACACTGAGAGGGAGAAATCCACTCTGCGAACACACTCTCAAGCTAAAATGGCTGCCGTATGTTTCATTTCACCCTCAGATTGACAAAATTGTTGTTAAAAACACCAAGGAATCCACACTCAGACCCTCAGGAAGCTGAATTTTAAAGTGTTCTCATTGTTGTCATGTAGGAAATGCAACAGGAGATTTGTGCACAGCAAGATCCCAAAAGCAGCAGTGTGATAACAGCCAGCTATCCCTCCTCTTCCACTCTGATTCCCTCACTCTCCTGCGTCTCTCTCCCTCCTGTTCCTCTCACTCAGAGAGAGAAATCCACTCTGCGAACTGACTCTCAAGCTAAAATGGCTGCCGTATGTTTCATTTCACCCTCAGATTTACAATATTGTTGTTAAAAACACCAAGGAATCCACACTCAGACCCTCAGGAAGCTGAATTTTAAAGTGTTCTCATTGTTGTCATGTAGGAAATTTGTTCAGGCTATTTGTACACAGCAAGATCCCAAAAGAAGTAAAATGATAACAGCCAGCAATCCCTCCTCTCCCCTTCTGATTCCCTCACTCTCCTGCGTCTCTCTCCCTCCTGTTCATCTCACTCAGAGAGGGAGAGAAATCCACTCTGCGAACTGACTCTCAAGCTAAAATGGCTGCCGGATGTTTCATGTCACCCTCAGATTTACCAAATTCTTGATAAAAACACTGAGGAATCCACACTCAAACCCTCAGGAAGCTGAATGTTAAAGTGTTCTCATTGTTGTCATGTAGGAAATGTTCAGGGCATTTGTACACAGCAAGATCCCAAAAGCAGCAGTGTGATAACAGGCAGCTATCCCTCCTCTCCCCCTCTGATTCCCTCACTCTCCTGCCTGTCCGTCTCACTCAGAGAGGGCGAGAAATCCACTCTGCGAACTGACTCTCAAGCTAAAATGGCTGCCGTATGTTTCATTTCACCCTCAGATTCAGAGAATTCTTGTTAAAAACACCCAGGAATCCACACTCAGACCCTCAGGAAGCAGAATTTTAAAGTGTTCTCATTGTTGTCATTTAGGAAAATTCTGCAGGCTATTTGTACACAGCAAGATCCCAAAAGAAGCAAAATGATAACAGCCAGCAATCCCTCCTCTCCCCTTCTGATTCCCTCAGTCTCCTGCGTCTCTCTCCCTCCTGTTCCTCTCACTCAGAGAGAGAAATCCACTCTGCGAACTGACTCTCAAGCTAAAATGGCTGCCGTATGTTTCATTTCACCCTCAGATTTACAAATTTGTTGTTAAAAACACCAAGGAATCCACACTCAGACCCTCAGGAAGCTGAATTTTAAAGTGTCCTCATTGTTGTCATGTAGGGAAACTGTGCAGGCTATTTGTACACAGCAAGATCCCAAAAGAAGCAAAATGATAACAGCCAGCAATCCCTCCTCTCCCCTTCTGATTCCCTCACTCTCCTGCATCACTCTCCCTCCTGTTCCTCACACTGAGAGGGAGAAATCCACTCTGCAAACTCACTCTCAAGCTAAAATGGCTGCCGTATGTTTCATTTCACCCTCAGATTTACAAATTTGTTGTGAAAAACACCAAGGAATCCACACTCAGACCCTCAGGAAGCTGAATTTTAAAGTGTTCTCATTGTTGTCATGTAGGAAATTGTGCAGGGCATTTGTACACAGCAAGATCCCAAAAGCAGCAGTGTGATAACAGCCAGCTATCCCTCCTCTCCCACTCTGATTTCCTCACTCTCCTGCATCTCTCTCCCTCCTGTTCCTCTCACTCAGAGAGAGAAATCCACTCTGCAAACTCACTCTCAAGCTAAAATGGCTGCCGTATGTTTCATTTCACGCTCAGATTCAGAAAATTCTGGTAAAAACACCAAGGAATCCACACTCAGACCCTCAGGAAGCTAAATTTTAAAGTGTTGTCATTGTTGTCATGAAGGAAATGTTCAGGGCTTTTGTACACAGCAAGATCCCACAAGCAGCAGTCTGATCGCAGCCAGCTATCCCCCCTCTCCCGCTCTGATTCCCTCACTCTCCTGCGTCTCTCTCCCTCCTGTTCCTCTCACTCAGAGTGAGAAATCCACTCTGCGAACTGACTCTCAAGCTAAAATGGCTGCCGTATGTTTCATTTCACCCTCAGATTCACAAAAGTGTTGTTAAAAACACCCAGGAATCCACACTCAGACCCTCAGGAAGCTGAATTTTAAAGTGTTCTCATTGTTGTCATGTAGGAAATGTTCAGGGCATTTGTACACAGCAAGATCCCAAAAGCAGCAGTGTGATAACAGCCAGCAATCCCTCCTCTCCCCTTCTGATTCCCTCACTCTCCTGCATCTCTCTCCCTCCTGTTCCTCTCACTCATCGAGAAATCCACTCTGCGAACTGACTCTCAAGCTAAAATGGCTGCCGGATGTTTCATTTCACCCTCAGATTCAGAAAATTCTTGTAAAAACTCCAAGGAATCCACACTCAGACCCTCAGGAAGCTGAATTTTAAAGTGTTCTCATTGTTGTCATGTAGGAAATGTGCAGGGCATTTGTACACAGCAAGATCCCACAAGCAGCAGTGTGATAACTGCCAGCTATCCCTCCTCTCTCCCTCTGATTCCCTCACTCTCCTGCCTGTTCCTCTCACTCAGAGAGAGAGAGAAATCCACTCTGCAAACTGACTCTCAAGCTAAAATGGCTGCCGTATGTTTCATTTCACCCTCAGATTCAGAGAATTCTTTTAAAAACACCCAGGAATCCACACTCAGACCCTCAGGAAGCTGAATTTTAAAGTGTTCTCATTGTTGTCATGTAGGAAAATTGTGCAGGCTATTTGTACACAGCAAGATCCCAAAAGAAGCAAAATGATAACAGCCAGCTATCCCTCCTCTCCCCTTCTGATTCCCTCACTCTCCTGCATCTCTCTCCCTTTTCTTTGTCTCACTCAGTGAGAGAAATCCACTCTGCGAACTGACTCTCAAGCTAAAATGGCTGCCGTACATTTCATTTCACCCTCAGATTCACAAAATTCTTGTAAAAACTCCAAGGAATCCACACTCAGACCCTCAGGAAGCTGAATTTTAAAGTGTCCTCATTGTTGTCATGTAGGAAAATTGTGCAGGGCATTTGTTCACAGCAAGATCCCAAAAGAAGCAAAATGATAACAGCCAGCAATCCCTCCTCTCCCCTTCTGATTCCCTCACTCTCCTGCATCTCTCTCCCTCCTTTTCCTCTCACTCAGAGAGAGAAATCCACTCTGCGAACTCACTCTCAAGCTAAAATGGCTGCCGTATGTTTAATTTCACCCTCAGATTCTCAAAATTCTTGTAAAAACACTGAGGAATCCACACTCAGTCCCTCAGGAAGCTGAATTTTAAAGTGTTCTCATTGTTGTCATGTAGGAAAATTCTGCAAACTATTTGTACACAGCAAGATCCCACAAGCAGCAGTGTGATAACAGCCAGCAATCCCTCCTCTCCCCCTCTGACACCCTCACTCTCCTGCATCTCTCTCCCTCCTGTTCCTCTCACTCAGAGAGAGAAATCCACTCTGCGAACTGACTCTCAAGCTAAAATGGCTGCCGTATGTTTCATTTCACCCTCAGATTCACAAAAGTGTTGTTAAAAACACCCAGGAATCCACACTCAGACCCTCAGGAAGCTGAATTTTAAAGTGTTCTCATTGTTGTCATTTAGGAAAATTCTGCAGGCTATTTGTACACAGCAAGATCCCAAAAGAAGCAAAATGATGACAGCCAGCAATCCCTCCTCTCCCCTTCTGATTCCCTCAGTCTCCTGCGTCTCTCTCCCTCCTGTTCCTCTCACTCAGAGAGAGAAATCCACTCTGCGAACTGACTCAAGCTAAAATGGCTGCCGTATGTTTCATTTCACCCTCAGATTCAGAGAATTCTTGTTAAAAACACCAAGGAATCCACACTCAGACCCTCAGGAAGCTGAATTTTAAAGTGTTCTCATTGTTTGTCATGTAGGAAATGTGCAGGTCAAGATCCCACAAGCAGCAGTGTGTTAACAGCCAGCTATCCCTCCTCTTCCACTCTGATTCCCTCACTCTCCTGCGTCTCTCTCCCTCCTGTTCCTCACACTGAGAGGGAGAAATCCACTCTGCGAACTGACTCTCAAGCTAAAATGGCTGCCGTATGTTTCATTTCACCCTCAGATTGACAAAATTGTTGTTAAAAACACCAAGGAATCCACACTCAGACCCTCAGGAAGCTGAATTTTAAAATGTTCTCATTGTTGTCATGTAGGGAAACTGTGCAGGCTATTTGTACACAGCAAGATCCCAAAAGAAGCAAAATGATAACAACCAGCAATCCCTCCTCTCCCCTTCTGATTCCCTCACTCTCCTGCATCACTCTCCCTCCTGTTCCTCTCACTCAGAGAGAGAAATCCACTCTGCGAACTGACTCTCAAGCTAAAATGGCTGCCGTATGTTTCATTTCACCCTCAGATTTACAAAATTGTTGTTAAAAACACCAAGGAATCCACACTCAGACCCTCAGGAAGATGAATTTTAAAATGTTCTCATTGTTGTCATGTAGGAAATTTGTGCTGGCTATTTGTACACAGCAAGATCCCAAAAGCAGCAGTGTGATAGCAGCCAGCTATCCCTCCTCTCCCCCTCTGACACCCTCACTCTCCTGCATCACTCTCCCTCCTGTTCCTCTCACTCAGAGAGAAATCCACTCTGCGAACTGACTCTCAAGCTAAAATGGCTGCCGTATGTTTCATTTCACCCTCAGATTTACAATATTGTTGTTAAAAACACCAAGGAATCCACACTCAGACCCTCAGGAAGCTGAATTTTATAGTGTTGTCATTGTTGTCATGTAGGAAAATTGTTCAGGCTATTTGTACACAGCAAGATCCCAAAAGAAGTAAAATGATAACAGCCAGCTATCCCTCCTCTCCCCTTCTGATTCCCTCACTCTCCTGCGTATCTCTCCCTCCTGTTCCTCTCACTCAGAGAGAGAAATCCACTCTGCGAACTGACTCTCAAGCTAAAATGGCTGCCGTATGTTTCATTTCACCCTCAGATTCAGAGAATTCTTTTAAAAACACCCAGGAATCCACACTCAAACCCTCAGGAAGCTGAATTTTAAAGTGTTGTCATTGTTGTCATGTAGGAAATTGTGCAGGGATTTGTACACAGCAAGATCCCAAAAGCAGCAGTGTGATAACAGCCAGCTATCCCTCCTCTCCCCCTCTGATTCCCTCACTCTCCTGCGTATCTCTCCCTCCTGTTCCTCTCACTCAGAGAGAGAAATCCACTCTGCGAACTGACTCTCAAGCTAAAATGGCTGCCATATGTTTCATTTCACCCTCAGATTTACAAATTTGTTGTTAAAAACACCAAGGAATCCACACTCAGACCCTCAGGAAGCTGAATTTTAAAGTGTTCTCATTGTTGTCATGTAGGAAATGTTCAGGGCATTTGTACACAGCAAGATCCCAAAAGCAGCAGTGTGATAACAGCCAGCTATCCCTCCTCTCCCCCTCTGATTCCCTCACTCTCCTGCCCGTCCCTCTCACTCAGAGAGAGAGAGAAATCCACTCTGCGAACTGACTCTCAAGCTAAAATGGCTGCCGTATGTTTCATTTCACCCTCAGATTCAGAGAATTCTTTTAAAAACACCCAGGAATCCACACTCAAACCCTCAGGAAGCTGAATTTTAAAGTGTTGTCATTGTTGTCATGTAGGAAATTGTGCAGGGATTTGTACACAGCAAGATCCCAAAAGCAGCAGTGTGATAACAGCCAGCTATCCCTCCTCTCCCCCTCTGATTCCCTCACTCTCCTGCGTCTCTCTCCCTCCTGTTCCTCTCACTCAGAGAGAGAAATCCACTCTGCGAAATGACTCTCAAGCTAAAATGGCTGCCGTATGTTTCATTTCACGCACAGATTCAGAAAATTCTTGTAAAAACACCCAGGAATCCACACTCAGACCCTCAGGAAGCTGAATTTTAAAGTGTTCTCATTGTTGTCATGTAGGAAATGCAACAGGAGATTTGTACACAGCAAGATCCCAAAAGCAGCAGTGTAATAACAGCCAGCAATCCCTTCTGATTCCCTCACTCTCCTGCATCTCTCTCCCTCCTTTTCCTCTCACTCACAGAGAAATCCACTCTGCGAACTGACTCTCAAGCTAAAATGGCTGCCGTATGTTTCATTTCACCCTCAGATTTACAAATTTGTTGTTAAAAACACCAAGGAATCCACACTCAGACCCTCAGGAAGCTGAATTTTAAAGTGTTCTCATTGTTGTCATGTAGGAAATGCAACAGGAGATTTGTACACAGCAAGATCCCAAAAGCAGCAGTGTAATAACAGCCAGCAATCCCTTCTGATTCCCTCACTCTCCTGCATCTCTCTCCCTCCTTTTCCTCTCACTCACAGAGAAATCCACTCTGCGAACTGACTCTCAAGCTAAAATGGCTGCCGTATGTTTCATTTCACCCTCAGATTTACAAATTTGTTGTTAAAAACACCAAGGAATCCACACTCAGACCCTCAGGAAGCTGAATTTTAAAGTGTTCTCATTGTTGTCATGTAGGAAATGTTCAGGGCATTTGTACACAGCAAGATCCCAAAAGCAGCAGTGTGATAACAGCCAGCTATCCCTCCTCTCCCCTCTGATTCCCTCACTCTCCCTCCTGTTCCTCTCAGTCAGAGAGGGAGAGAAATCCACTCTGCGAACTGACTCTCAAGCTAAAATGGCTGCCGTATGTTTCATTTCACCCTCAGATTCACAAACTTCTTGTAAAAACACTGAAGAATCCACACTCAGACCCTCAGGAAGCTGAATTTTAAAGTGTCCTCATTGTTGTCATGTAGGAAAATTGTGCAGGCTATTTGTTCACAGCAAGATCCCAAAAGAAGCAAAATGATAACAGCCAGCAATCCCTCCTCTCCCCTTCTGATTCCCTCAGTCTCCTGCGTCTCTCTCCCTCCTGTTCCTCTCACTCAGAGAGGGAAAGAAATCCACTCTGCAGGGACAGAGAGATCTGGGATTTCATTTGCGTCACTTTTTTTATATCGGGAAGATTCAATTTGGGGCTTGGAGTCTTGTCAGTTGAATCGAGCTTCATCGTGAAAAGTTTTAGCAAACGTGTTGGGAAATGTGTCCAAAGCTGTTTCCATTCAGACATTCCTGCATTGGGGAAGTGTGAGCTATCTTTGCAGAGACAGGAAATAGGGGGTGTTTGAATGGACCTGTAGCTTTTGGTTGATGCAATAAGGTGAGAATTTGAATTGTGTCCCTTGCAGATACACAGAATGGAAGTTATTTACAGAACACCACATGAAGTAGTTTACCAATGTCTGACAAACTTCAAAGACTTCAGACACATGGAAGAAGTGGAGAATGGAACAATATTCAAAAAAAACCCTGAGACAGTCAGACAAGAGGAGGAGGAGGAGGGAAATGAATCTGTGTTTATGTTTTAATTTGAAGACCCCCCCAGGAACAGAGTTACATTTAAATACTTCCCCAGGAACAGAGTCACATTTAAATACTTCCCCAGGAACAGAGTCACATTTAAATACTTCCCCCGGAAGAGTCACATTTAAATACTTCCCCCGGAAGAGTCACATTTAAATACTTCCCCCGGAAGAGTCACATTTAAATACTTCCCCAGGAACAGAGTCACATTTAAATACTTCCCCAGGAACAGAGTCACATTTAAATACTTCCCCAGGAACAGAGTCACATTCAAATACTTCCCCCGTTTACAGAGTCACACTTAAATACTTCCCCAGGAACAGAGTCACATTTAAATACTTCCCCAGGAACAGAGTCACATTTAAATATTTCCCCCGTTTACAGAGTCACACTTAAATACTTCCCCAGGAACAGAGTCACATTTTAATACTTCCCCCGTTTACAGAGTCACACTTAAATACTTCCCCAGGAACAGAGTCACATTCAAATACTTCCCCCGTTTACAGAGTCACACTTAAATACTTCCCCAGGAACAGAGTCACATTTAAATACTTCCCCAGGAACAGAGTCACATTTAAATAGTTCCCACGTTTACAGAGTCACATTTAAATACTTCCCCAGGAATAGAGTCACATTTAAATAGTTCCCCCGGAAGAGTCACATTTAAATAGTTCCCCCGTTTACAGAGTCCCATTTAAATAGTTCCCCCGTTTAGAGTCCCACATTTAAATAGTTCCCCCGTTTACAGAGTCCCACATTTAAATAGTTACCCCGTTTAGAGTCCCACATTTAAATAGTTCCCCCGTTTACAGAGTCCCACATTTAAATAGTTCCCCCGTTTAGAGTCCCACATTTAAATAGTTCCCCCGTTTACAGAGTCCCACATTTAAATAGTTCCCCCGTTTACAGAGTCCCACATTTAAATAGTTCCCCCGTTTAGAGTCCCACATTTAAATAGTTCCCCCGTTTACAGAGTCCCACATTTAAATAGTTCCCCCGTTTACAGAGTCCCACATTTAAATATTTCCCCCGTTTACAGAGTCCCACATTTAAATAGTTCCCCCGTTTAGAGTCCCACATTTAAATAGTTCCCCCGTTTACAAAGTCCCACATTTAAATAGTTCCCCCGTTTAGAGTCCCACATTTAAATAGTTCCCCCGTTTAGAGTCCCACATTTAAATAGTTCCCCCGTTTACAAAGTCCCACATTTAAATAGTTCCCCCGTTTACAGAGTCCCACATTTAAATAGTTCCCCCGTTTACAGAGTCCCACATTTAAATAGTTCCCCCGGACTCTGTTCGACGGCGGCTGATGACGACACGCAAACATGGCGGCCGATGACGTCTCCTTCCCGCCAGGGCGTCAGTGTGAGCTCTGATTGGCTGCCTCTCCCCACGTGTCTGGAGATCAAGGGTCAGAGAAAAGGCGCCAGCCGAGATTCCCCGGTTTCGGGTGGGGTCGGCACCAGATTCTTAAAGGGACCCAACATGGAGAGACAGAGCGAGTAATAGAGAGGGAAATAGAAATATTCCCACTCCCCCTGGGTCACAAGGAGACAGGCAGAGATAGAAAGGATGTTGAGAGATACAGAGATAGGGATTTAAAGATGTGAAGAAACACAAGTTAGGAAGAAGGTTCAGGGAACAAGTTGCAGCAAGAGATGGAGAGAGAGAGAGAGAGAGGGGGGGAAATGTAGGGAATTACATTGACTGTCCTGGAGCAGCTCTTCCCAAACTATTCCCTTTGGGAGCAAACACTCCAACCCCCTCCCTCGTGGATAAAATAAATCCACAGACCCCCCCCCCCCCGGAAAACATCAAATCAAAATAGTGCGGATACTGGAAATGTGAAATAAAAAGTGTGTTCGAAATACTGAGCATTTGCAGCACTTTGTTTTTCTATCAGCCCCGTTTTCTGCTCTGTATGTAGAAATGAATTTGACAATGACACATATCTATTTATTATTATTTTCCCTCCCTTGTCTGAGAATTCCACGCGGCCAAAAGATTCTCCCTCTGCATCGTCCGAAAAGATTCTCCTTGGGAATAAGAGAAATAAAATTGATTCAAACACAGCAAAGCATTTTTGAAGAGAAATAAAACACAGCGAGAGCCCAGAGCTCTTTCTCTCACACACTGACATAAAACAATCTCTCAGTGACTCCCCGTCTTCCAAATACATCCCTCGACACAGAGCCAGAGACTGGGAAGCGTGGATGTGTTTACCCTGTCCTTTCCTGCTCTCTCTCTCTCTATTTGTGTGTGTGTGTGTGTCTCTCTCTCTCTCTCAGCCTGCCTGTGTGTGTCTCTCTCTCACTCTCAGCCTGCCTGTGTGTCTCTCTCTCTCTCTCTCAGCCTGTCTGTGTGTGTGTCTGTCTCTCTCTCTCTCTCAGCCTGCCTGTGTGTCTCTCTCTCACTCTCAGCCTGCCTGTGTGTGTGTCTCTCTCTCACTCTCAGCCTGCCTGTGTGTGTGTCTCTCACTCTCAGCCTGTCTGTGTGTGTCTCTCTCTCCCTCTCTCAGCCTGTCTGTCTCTCTGTGTAATCTGCCAACTCCAGCACAGCAGGAGTCCAGGAATTGCCCAAGGTTACACAAACACTCTCTCAGCAACACCCAATTCCAGACAAATAAGAGTTATAAACCGAAGGATCAAAGGATTGAGACAGCAACCTCCACCTCTGTGTGTGTGTGCGTGTCAGTCTCTGTATCTCTCTCTGTTCCTATCTCATTCTCCCCCTGTCTCTCTCCCTATCTGATTCTCTCCCCCTCTGTCCATGATTCTGTCTCTCTCTCTCTCTCTCTCTCTCACACACCTTTTCTGCTTCTCTCTATTTCTCTCTCCCTCCATCTCTCCTTCTCCCTCTTTTTCTCTCTCTCCCTTTGTCGGTCTCTCTCCAGCTCCCTTTGTAGTCTATTTGTGTCCTCCTCAAAGTTTACTGTCTCTCTCTGTCTCTCTCTCCCCCTCACCCCAATGCACCAGTTAAGAATGTATTTGACCACGCCTCTGTTTATATGATACTCGGCCCTGTTTCTGGTATAAAAATGTTTAAAAAGTGTTTTAAAATGGGTGAAGTGTCTGTGGGATCCCCTCCATTTTATATGTACAGGTGGAACACCCTCTATTTTATACGTAGAGAGGTATCTCCCTCCATTTTATGTGTAGAGGGGGATTCTCCCTCCATTTTACGTGAAGGGGAGAATTCTCCCTCCATTTAACGTGCAGGGGGGTATTCTACCTCCATTTTACGTGAAGGGGGGATTTTCCCTCCATTTTACGTGAAGGGGTGGATTCTCCCTCCATTTTACGTGAAGGGGTGGATTCTCCCTCCATTTTACGTGAAGGGGTGGATTCTCCCTCCATTTTACGTGAAGGGGTGGATTCTCCCTCCATTTTACGTGAAGGGGAGAATTCTCCCTCCATTTAACGTGCAGGGGGGGATTCTACCTCCATTTTACATGAAGGGGGGATTTTCCCTCCATTTTACGTGAAGGGGTGGATTCTCCCTCCATTTTACGTGAAGGGGTGGATTCTCCCTCCATTTTACGTGAAGGGGTGGATTCTCCCTCCATTTTACGTGCAGGGGGGGATTCTCCCTCCATTTTAC
Source organism: Heterodontus francisci (assembly GCF_036365525.1). Lineage (NCBI taxonomy): Eukaryota > Metazoa > Chordata > Chondrichthyes > Heterodontiformes > Heterodontidae > Heterodontus > Heterodontus francisci. The sequence continues at coordinate 4,829 of NW_027141507.1, read as the reverse complement.
GTGCAGGGGGGGATTCTCCCTCCATTTTACATGCAGGGGGGGATTCTCCCTCCATTTTACATGCAGGGGGGGATTCTCCCTCCATTTTACATGCAGGGGGGGATTCTCCCTCCATTTTACGTGCAGGGGGGGATTCTCCCTCCATTTTACGTGCAGGGGGGGATTCTCCCTCCATTTTACGTGCAGGGGGGATTCTCCCTCCATTTTACGTGCAGGGGGGGATTCTCCCTCCATTTTACGTGCAGGGGGGGATTCTCCCTCCATTTTACGTGCAGGGGGGGATTCTCCCTCCATTTTACGTGCAGGGGGGGATTCTCCCTCCATTTTACGTGCAGGGGGGGATTCTCCCTCCATTTTACGTGCAGGGGGGGATTCTCCCTCCATTTTACGTGCAGGGGGGATTCTCCCTCCATTTAACGTGCAGGGGAGAATTCTCCCTCCATTTAACGTGCAGGGGGGATTTCTCCCTCCATTTAACGTGCAGGGGGGGATTCTCCCTCCATATTACGTGCAGGGGGGGATTCTACCTCCATTTTACGTGAAGGGGGGGATTCTCCCTCCATTTTATGTGCAGGGGGGATTCTACCTCCATTTTACGTGCAGGGCGGGAATTCTCCCTCCATTTTATGTGCAGGGCGGGATTTAAACGGAGCTTTACTCGGTTTCTAAACCGTGCGGTACGTTCTTCGAGAGTGTTCGACGGGACAGGGTAGACGTGGAGAAATGATTCCTTCCGAGTGTTTTTTTATACGCGATGAGGGTTTCTACCACCCTTTCAGTCTGTGAATTCCAGTTCCCTACCTGGGTGAAAAAATTAGCCCTCATCTCTCTTCCAATTACTTGAATTGTCTGCGAAGGGAAATGGGTCCTTCCTATCTATCCACTCTATCTCAGCCCATCGTCATTTTATACACTTCAATTAAATCTCGCCTCAGTTCCAAAGAAAACAATTCCAGCCTGTTCCAATCTTTCCTCCTATATGTCGTGGTCAAACTAGAGCTTTCTACAGTTCGAGCATAACCTCTCTGCTCTTATATTCTGTACATAAGCCAATAAAGGAAAGTTCAGTCGACAATCCGGCAGGAAAAACTATCAGCGGTCGTCACAGGGCAAGAGGAGTGTGAATGAGTAAACTTTGAACACAGCGGTGTGAATGAGTAAACTTTGAACACAGCGGTGTGAATGAGTAAACTTTGAACACAGCGGTGTGAATGAGTAAACTTTGAACACAGCGGTGTGAATGAGTAAACTTTGAACACAGCGGTGTGAATGAGTAAACTTTGAACACAGCGGTGTGAATGAGTAAACTTTGAACACAGCGGTGTGAATGAGTAAACTTTGAACACACTGGTGAGAATGAGTAAACTTTGAACACACCGGTGCGAATGAGTAAACTTTGAACACAGCGGTGTGAATGAGTAAACTTTGAACACACTGGTGAGAATGAGTAAACTTTGAACACACCGGTGAGAATGAGTAAACTTTGAACACACCGGTGTGAATGAGTAAACTTTGAACACACTGGTGAGAATGAGTAAACTTTGAACACACCGGTGCGAATGAGTAAACTTTGAACACAGCGGTGCGAATGAGTAAACTTTGAACACAGCGGTGTGAATGAGTAAACTTTGAACACAGCGGTGTGAATGAGTAAACTTTGAACACAGCGGTGTGAATGAGTAAACTTTGAACACAGCGGTGTGAATGAGTAAACTTTGAACACAGCGGTGTGAATGAGTAAACTTTGAACACAGCGGTGTGAATGAGTAAACTTTGAACACAGCGGTGTGAATGAGTAAACTTTGAACACAGCGGTGTGAATGAGTAAACTTTGAACACACTGGTGAGAATGAGTAAACTTTGAACACACCGGTGCGAATGAGTAAACTTTGAACACAGCGGTGTGAATGAGTAAACTTTGAACACACTGGTGAGAATGAGTAAACTTTGAACACACCGGTGAGAATGAGTAAACTTTGAACACACCGGTGTGAATGAGTAAACTTTGAACACACTGGTGAGAATGAGTAAACTTTGAACACACCGGTGCGAATGAGTAAACTTTGAACACAGCGGTGCGAATGAGTAAACTTTGAACACAGCGGTGCGAATGAGTAAACTTTGAACACAGCGGTGCGAATGAGTAAACTTTGAACACAGCGGTGCGAATGAGTAAACTTTGAACACAGCGGTGCGAATGAGTAAACTTTGAACACACCGGTGTGAATGAGTAAACTTTAAACACAGCGGTGTGAATGAGTAAACTTTAAACACACCGGTGTGAATGAGTAAACTTTAAACACACCGGTGTGAATGAGTAAACTTTAAAACCACACAGGTGTGAATGAGTAAACTTTAAAATCACAGAGTTTGTCACTAAGTCATGGAAAATACATTGCACTATTACTGACCTTTACTCCAGTCCCTCAATCTTACTTCATTTCTGGGGAGAGAGAATTGTTATCAGATTCACCCATCATTTCAAACACAAATATTAACTCCCGTTGTAGTCAGCGGGACGAGGTGCCGATCGTACCCGCGAATTGGATCCCGAATCCCCGCAGGATTTGGTGGTCCGACCCGATAGATTTCAAAGTCCCTCCCGGGCGGATCCCGAAGGTCCGAGATAGCGGAGAAAACCGAGTCTGAGCTCAGGCTCCATGAAACCCATTGTAGTCAATGGGGGAACCGGACAGCGGGACGAGGTGCCGATCGTACCCGCGAATTGGATCCCGAATCCCCGCAGGATTTGGTGGTCCGACCCGATAGATTTGAAAGTCCCTCCCCGGGCGGATCCCGATCGTCCGACCGGCCTGGATCGAGCAGCGGCGGATGCCCCTGTCCTCACATAGACACAGGTACCGAGGAAGAGGGGAGGCTCTCCTTCTCCTTCTCCCTCTCCCCCGCCTCAACCCTCCCCAGGATGGGCTCTCAGACCCTGGCCGGACACCCGGACACCCATCAATGAACCACCGACCCAACCTTGCAAAAACATGCCGGGAAAGGTGCATGGAAACACGGCCTCCTCGGCAAAAACGCCCCGAACGCCGACTATTAAGCCCGGCAAGACTCATTGTAACCAACCGCAGTGAAAAGTTGTAGTGACAACTCATAAACCAATTGTAAAATGTGGACAAATCATTAACCAGTTTCTGCATTTGCATTTTGGTTAATGATTTCCCACTTCCAACTCTCTTCTTTTTTTTTTTTGGTTAATGAGTTGTCACTTCAACTTCTGACTGCGGTTCTTTCCAATGAGTTTTGCCGCTTTTAATAGGCAGCCCGGGGAAGGTTGATTTGCTTCATTATTTCCCCTTTCACACTGAGGTCTCTGGACATTATTGGACGGATTTTCTGGTTAACCATTTGCCCTTTCGGACTTAGTCTCTGGACATTATTTTCCACTTTCTGGTTAATGATTTCCCACTCGGATCTTCTTTTGTGTTTTTTGGTTAATGATTTCCCACTCGGAACTTTTTTTGTGTTTTTTGGTTAATGATTTCCCCTTTCACACTTAGTCTCTGGACATTATTTCCCACTTTCTGGTTAATGATTTCCCACTTCCAACTTTTTTTTTGTGTTTTTTGCTTAATGATTCCTCTGTTTACTGGTTAATGATTTCCCCTTTCACACTTAGTCTCTGGACATTATTTTCCACTTTCTGGTTAATGATTTCCCACTCGGATCTTCTTTTGTGTTTTTTGGTTAATGATTTCCCACTCGGAACTTTTTTTGTGTTTTTTGGTTAATGATTTCCCCTTTCACACTGAGTCTCTGGACATTATTTCCCACTTTCTGGTTAATGATTTCCCACTCGGATCTTCTTTTGTGTTTTTTGGTTAATGATTTCCCACTCGGAACTTTTTTTGTGTTTTTTGGTTAATGATTTCCCCTTTCACACTTAGTCTCTGGACATACTTTTCCACTTTCTGGTTAATGATTTCCCACTCGGAACTTTTTTTGTGTTTTTTGGTTAATGATTTCCCCTTTCACACTGAGTCTCTGGACATTATTTTCCACTTTCTGGTTAATGATTTCCCACTTCCAACTTTTTTTTTGTGTTTTTTGCTTAATGATTCCTCTGTTTACTGGTTAATGATTTCCCCTTTCAAACTTAGTCTGTGGACATTATTTCCCACTTTCAAATCATAACCATTCCACACAAAATAGACAACTGGATTTCCCCAAGTCTGTTCGTTCATAGTGACTGGTTTGAGCAACACTTGTGATATACTAAAACAGATGATCTGAAGGAAGTAAAGAGGGGAAGAAAAGTCAGAAAACAGATTTAATGGTAAAGCTCACGATGCACACCATAGCCGATCAGCCGCATGATGCCCCAGCACAGGGGTCATGTGCTGATTCCCAGAATCGCTGGGCATAACTGCAGTGGCGCTAAATAGCGACACTTGTCCTCAACAGCAAAACCAAACCAGTAAATCTCTAACTGATTGGAGCCCTTCGATATCAGCAGGAATTGTGTCTCAAAGCTGATTAACTGGGGCCTGAATTTCCCTCCAAGTAGGAGCAGTAACCTGGGAGCAGCAGAAACAGCAGGTGTAGGTAAACAGTACACAGCATGATGTGGGAATTTGAAGCCTCCTATCTCAGCCCCCTTGTCACACTCTGTAGCCCTCTCTCTCCTCCCCTCTGCGCCTTCTCTGGTGTTGCAGTGTGGAGATACTTTCACTGCATGACCGTCCAATAGAACCTCTTGTTTCTCAATGCAAAGCACATTGTTCCTCCTTAGTTGTGAAGAATATTGAATGTACAGCAATGACTTGCAATGTGCAAACAATTCCAGAGGTTCGGGAATCTCCTGAAGGGTG
>NW_027141506.1:469648-713388 GCF_036365525.1 Heterodontus francisci | reverse complement strand
TCTCCCCCGTTCGCGCTCCCTCTCTCTCTCTCTCCCCCGTTCGCGCTCCCTCTCTCTCTCTCTCCCCCGTTCGCGCTCCCTCTCTCTCTCTCTCCCCCGTTCGCGCTCCCTCTCTCTCTCTCTCTCCCCGTTCGCGCTCCTCTCTCTCTCTCTCCCCCGTTCGCGCTCCCTCTCTCTCTCTCTCCCCCGTTCGCGCTCCCTCTCTCTCTCCCCGTTCGCGCTCCCTCTCTCTCTCTCTCTCCCCCGTTCGCGCTCCCTCTCTCTCTCTCTCCCCGTTCGCGCTCCCTCTCTCTCTCTCTCCCCCGTTCGCGCTCCCTCTCTCTCTCTCTCCCCGTTCGCGCTCCCTCTCTCTCTCTCTCCCCCGTTCGCGCTCCCTCTCTCTCTCTCTCCCCCGTTCGCGCTCCCTCTCTCTCGCTCTCTCTCGTTCGCTCTCTCTCGTTCGCTCTCTCTCGTTCGCTCTCTCTCGTTCGCTCTCTCTCGTTCGCTCTCTCTCGTTCGCTCTCTCTCGTTCGCGCTCTCCCTCTCCCCCGTTCGCGCTCTCCCTCTCCCCCGTTCGCGCTCTCCCTCTCCCCCGTTCGCGCTCTCCCTCTCCCCCGTTCGCGCTCTCCCTCTCCCCCGTTCGCGCTCTCCCTCTCCCCCGTTCGCGCTCTCCCTCTCCCCCCGTTCGCGCTCTCCCTCTCCCCCGTTCGCGCCCTCTCGTTCGCCGCCCTCTCGTTCGCTCTCTCTCGTTCGCTCTCTCTCGTTCGCTCTCTCTCGTTCGCTCTCTCTCTCTCGTTCGCTCTCTCTCTCTCGTTCGCTCTCTCTCTCTCGTCGCTCTCTCTCTCTCGTTCGCTCTCTCTCTCTCGTTCGCTCTCTCTCGTTCGCTCTCTCTCTCTCTCGTTCGCTCTCTCTCGTTCTCTCTCTCTCTCTCGTTCGCTCTCTCTCGCTCGTTCGCTCTCTCTCTCTCTCGTTCGCGCTCTCCCTCTCCCCCGTGCGCGCTCTCCCTCTCCCCCGTGCGCGCTCTCCCTCTCCCCCGTGCGCGCTCTCCCTCTCCCCCGTGCGCGCTCTCCCTCTCCCCCGTGCGCGCTCTCCCTCTCCCCCGTGGCGCTCTCCCTCTCCCCCGTGCGCGCTCTCCCTCTCCCCCGTGCGCGCTCTCCCTCTCCCCCGTGCGCGCTCTCCCTCTCCCCCGTGCGCGCTCTCCCTCTCCCCCGTGCGCGCTCTCCCTCTCCCCCGTGCGCGCTCTCCCTCTCCCCCGTGCGCGCTCTCCCTCTCCCCCGTGCGCGCTCTCCCTCTCCCCCGTTCGCGCTCTCCCTCTCCCCCGTTCGCGCTCTCCCTCTCCCCCGTTCGCGCTCTCCCTCTCCCCCGTTCGCGCTCTCCCTCTCCCCCGTTCGCGCTCTCCCTCTCCCCCGTTCGCGCTCTCCTCTCCCCCGTTCGCGCTCTCCCTCTCCCCCGTTCGCGCCCTCTCGTTCGCGCCCTCTCGTTCGCTCTCTCTCGTTCGCTCTCTCTCGTTCGCTCTGTCTCGTTCGCTCTGTCTCGTTCGCTCTGTCTCGTTCGCTCTGTCTCGTTCGCTCTCTCTCGTTCGCTCTCTCTCTCGTTCGCTCTCTCTCTCTCGTTCGCTCTCTCTCGTTCGCTCTCTCTCTCTCTCGTTCGCTCTCTCTCTCTCTCGTTCGCTCTCTCTCTCTCTCGTTCGCTCTCTCTCTCTCTCGTTCGCTCTCTCTCTCTCTCGTTCGCTCTCTCTCGCTCGTTCGCTCTCTCTCGCTCGTTCGCTCTCTCTCGCTCGTTCGCTCTCTCTCTCTCTCGTTCGCGCTCTCCCTCTCCCCCGTTCGCGCTCTCCCTCTCCCCCGTTCGCGCTCTCCCTCTCCCCCGTTCGCGCTCTCCCTCTCCCCCGTTCGCGCTCTCCCTCTCCCCCGTTCGCGCTCTCCCTCTCCCCCGTTCGCGCTCTCCCTCTCCCCCGTTCGCGCTCTCCCTCTCCCCCGTTCGCGCTCTCCCTCTCCCCGTTCGCGCTCTCCCTCTCCCCCGTTCGCGCCCTCATCGTTCGCGCCCTCTCGTTCGCTCTCTCTCGTTCGCTCTCTCTCGTTCGCTCTCTCTCGTTCGCTCTCTCTCTCTCGTTCGCTCTCTCTCTCTCGTTCGCTCTCTCTCTCTCGTTCGCTCTCTCTCTCTCGTTCGCTCTCTCTCTCTCGTTCGCTCTCTCTCGTTCGCTCTCTCTCTCTCTCGTTCGCTCTCTCTCGTTCTCTCTCTCTCTCTCGTTCGCTCTCTCTCGCTCGTTCGCGCTCTCTCTCTCTCTCGTTCGCGCTCTCCCTCTCCCCCGTGCGCTCTCCCTCTCCCCCGTGCGCGCTCTCCCTCTCCCCCGTGCGCGCTCTCCCTCTCCCCCGTGCGCGCTCTCCCTCTCCCCCGTGCGCGCTCTCCCTCTCCCCCGTGCGCGCTCTCCCTCTCCCCCGTGCGCGCTCTCCCTCTCCCCCGTGCGCGCTCTCCCTCTCCCCCGTGCGCGCTCTCCCTCTCCCCCGTGCGCGCTCTCCCTCTCCCCGTGCGCGCTCTCCCTCTCCCCCGTGCGCGCTCTCCCTCTCCCCCGTGCGCGCTCTCCCTCTCCCCCGTTCGCGCTCTCCCTCTCCCCCGTTCGCGCTCTCCCTCTCCCCCGTTCGCGCTCTCCCTCTCCCCGTTCGCGCTCTCCCTCTCCCCCGTTCGCGCTCTCCCTCTCCCCGTTCGCGCTCTCCCTCTCCCCCGTTCGCGCTCTCCCTCTCCCCCGTTCGCGCCCTCTCGTTCGCGCCCTCTCGTTCGCTCTCTCTCGTTCGCTCTCTCTCGTTCGCTCTGTCTCGTTCGCTCTGTCTCGTTCGCTCTGTCTCGTTCGCTCTGTCTCGTTCGCTCTCTCTCGTTCGCTCTCTCTCTCGTTCGCTCTCTCTCTCTCGTTCGCTCTCTCTCTCTCGTTCGCTCTCTCTCGTTCGCTCTCTCTCTCTCTCGTTCGCTCTCTCTCTCTCTCGTTCGCTCTCTCTCTCTCTCGTTCGCTCTCTCTCTCTCTCGTTCGCTCTCTCTCTCTCTCGTTCGCTCTCTCTCTCTCTCGTTCGCTCTCTCTCGCTCGTTCGCTCTCTCTCGCTCGTTCGCTCTCTCTCGCTCGTTCGCTCTCTCTCTCTCTCGTTCGCGCTCTCCCTCTCCCCCGTTCGCGCTCTCCCTCTCCCCCGTTCGCGCTCTCCCTCTCCCCCGTGCGCGCTCTCCCTCTCCCCCGTGCGCGCTCTCCCTCTCCCCCGTGCGCGCTCTCCCTCTCCCCCGTTCGCGCTCTCCCTCTCCCCCGTTCGCGCCCTCCCTCTCCCCCGTTCTCGTTCGCTCTCTCTCTCTTTTGTTCGCTCTCTGCTGTCTGTGTCCATCTGTGTCTCTCTCTCTCTCTGTTGCTATTCTCCCTCCTTGTCACTGTCTTTCTCTGTCCCTCTCTCTTTGTCTCTCTCTCTCTCTTTCTCCCTGTTTGTCACTCTCCCTCACTGTCTCCCCCTTGCAGTCTCCTTCTCCCGGTGTCAGGACTGAGGGAGTGCCGCACTGTCTGAGGTGCCGCCTTTCAGAAGTGGCATTAAACCGAGGGCTCCGCCTGCCCTATCGGATGTGCCGCATCAGCTCCGTGACTGGAAGAGGAGTGAAGGGGAGTTCCACCCGGTGTCCCAGGACCGCCAATCGATCCTCGCCCCTCAGTGCTGAAAGGAAACGACCTGGGGGCGATCGTGGCGCAGTCTGTGGGATCTTGCTGCGCGCAAATGGGCACCTCTCCGACACTGGCAACCGCCACAGGCCCCTAAGCTCCGCGATTCACTCCCTAAATCTCCCCACCTCCCCCTCTCCCCCTTTAAGACACTGCTGAAGTCCGACCTCTTTGACCGAGCTCACCTGCCCAAATATCTCCTGCTGTGGCTCGGTGTTGAACTTTGTTCGATAATCGTTCCCGGCGCTGCATAAATGCAGGCAAAGTTTGAAAGGACGTACGTTTTTCCCGTGCCAGCCAATGAAGTTGTTTTTGAATGTAGTTGCACCACCAGGTGAGAAAGGGGTCTCGGGTTCCCTTTCAGCCTTCACCTGGTCTGACTGTAACAGCATTTAATTTTAATCACACCGTGTTTTTAGCTCCCCCCTCGGTGAATCCTTGTTCACCGCTTTCCAATTATAAGGCTTTAACTTTAACTCTAATTTGGATACACGACACACCCATGCTAGCATGCGTGTGCGATACACACGCAGATAGAGACAGAAAAGAGCAGAAGAAAAATAAAGTGGAAAAGTTTGAGGCAGTATCTGAAGAGTTGTTGTTCCGGTTCTTCGAGCTCACTGTAGAGTCCTTGATTGCAGGTAGATCTTGCTTTTCACTGGGACCCAGTAGTCTTCTTAAACCTTGTTCACTGTCGGAGACTTTTCTCTCCTGGAGTTCATGTGTCTTCAGAGGCAATGGGAGTAGAAAGGAGAGATCTGCTCAATGCAGGAGCAAACAGTCTTTGAGTTCAAACTGTTGTACAACTCGGAAAACCCCAGCTTGCCAAGCAAGTTAGTCATATGACGAACTGGTCTGACCACGCCTTGAATTGTATCACCTTAGAAGTCGCTGGAATGCTCATCTTACACACAATACCTGGTGATCAAGGTCCATTATGGGTTCAATGTGTCAGGGAATGGTCCTTTGTCCTTCCAATCCTCATGTGTTAATATGCAAATGTTTCTCCAGCCATGGCTGAACTGTTTAACAAGTTATTTCCTTGTTCCAGCGACAGTTTGAAACCATTGTTCATGACCAAATTGACGTGCCGCATTCTCGGCAGGCGGGGGCCCAGCACGACCGTAGGAAGCGCAGCAGCCAATGTACGCACAGCAAGATTCCACAAGCGGTCATGTGAAAAATGACCCACAACATCTGTTTTTGTGATTTGACCAGGGATGAATTTTCACCCAGGATGCCAGGGTGAGCTCCCACCTGCTGGGGCACTCCCTCAGCAGTGACCCACCAACAGCGCAGCGCTCCCTCAGCACTGACCCTCCGACAGCGCGGCGTTCCCTCTACTGTGCTGGTGGTCCACCTACCTGGAACAGGACTCAAACCCACAGCCTTCTCACTTGGGGGGGGGGGGGGTGGCAAGAATGCCCCCAACTGAGTCACTGGCTGCCACCTTATAATACTTTGCTGTACGGAGGTGCTGTTCATATGTCTCCTTTCAGTCTGCGTTGGCGTCTGGTGGCAGATTCCAAACTGACCTTTCTGGATTCTGCATTCAAATTTCTGCACAATTTAGGGACGGTCCCTAACCCAGTGACATATTTTATGAATTATCCCTTGCACGGAGGCATCCAAAGCTCACAGAAAATCACAAGGCCAATGCAACACGGCTTAGATACAGAGTAAAGCTCCCTCCACACTGTCCCCCAACAAACACTCCCAGGACAGGTACAGTACGGGGGTTAGATACAGAGTAAAGCTCCCTCTACACTGTCCCCCAACAAACACTCCCAGGACAGGTACAGTACGGGGGTTAGATACAGAGTAAAGCTCCCTCCACACTGTCCCCATCAAACACTCCCAGGACAGGTACAGTACGGGGGGTTAGATACAGAGTAAAGCTCCCTCCACACTGTCCCCCAACAAACACTCCCAGGACAGGTACAGTATGAGGGTTAGATACAGAGTAAAGCTCCCTCCACACTGTCCCCCAACAAACACTCCCAGGACAGGTACAGTACGGGGGTTAGATACAGAGTAAAGCTCCCTCCACACTGTCCCCCAACAAACACTCCCCAGGACAGGTACAGTACGGGGGTTAGATACAGAGTAAAGCTCCCTCTACACTGTCCCCATCAAACACTCCCAGGACAGGTACAGTACGGGGGTTAGATACAGAGTAAAGCTCCCTCCACACTGTCCCCCAACAAACACTCCCCAGGACAGGTACAGTACGGGGGTTAGATATAGAGTAAAGCTCCCTCTACACTGTCCCCATCAAACACTCCCAGGACAGGTACAGTACGGGGGTTAGATACAGAGTAAAGCTCCCTCTGCACTGTCCCCCATCAAACACTCCCAGGACAGGTACAGTACGGGGGTTAGATACAGAGTAAAGCTCCCTCGACACTGTCCCCCAACAAACACTCCCAGGACAGGTACAGTACGGGGGTTAGATACAGAGTAAAGCTCCCTCTACACTGTCCCCCATCAAACACTCCCCAGGACAGGTACAGTACGGGGGTTAGATATAGAGTAAAGCTCCCTCTACACTGTCCCCATCAAACACTCCCAGGACAGGTACAGTACGGGGGTTAGATACAGAGTAAAGCTCCCTCTACACTGTCCCCCATCAAACACTCCCAGGACGGGTACAGTACGGGGGTTAGATGCAGAGTAAAGCTCCCTCTACACTGTCCCCATCAAACACTCCCCAGGACCGGTACAGTACGGGGGTTAGATACAGAGTAAAGCTCCATCTACACTGTCCCCATCAAACACTCCCAGGACAGGTACAGTACGGGGGTTAGATACAGAGTAAAGCTCCCTCTACACTGTCCCTCATCAAACACTCCCCAGGACAGGTACAGTACGGGGGTTAGATACAGAGTAAAGCTCCCTCTGCACTGTCCCCATCAAACACTCCCAGGACAGGTACAGTACGGGGGTTAGATACAGAGTAAAGCTCCCTCTACACTGTCCCACATCAAACACTCCCAGGACAGGTACAGTACGGGGGTTAGATACAGAGTAAAGCTCCCTCTACACTGTCCCCATCAAACACTCCCAGGACAGCTACAGTACGGGGGTTAGATACAGAGTAAAGCTCCCTCTACACTGTCCCTCATCAAACACTCCCAGGACCGGTACAGTACGGGGGTTAGATACAGAGTAAAGCTCCCTCTACACTGTCCCTCATCAAACAATCCCCAGGACAGGTACAGTACGGGGGTTAGATACAGAGTAAATCTCCCTCTACACTGTCCTCCATCAAACACTCCCAGGACAGGTACAGTACGGGGGTTAGATACAGAGTAAAGCTCCCTCTACACTGTCCCCCATCAAACACTCCCAGGACAGGTACAGTACGGGGGTTAGATACAGAGTAAAGCTCCCTCGACTTGGGAAAGAAGGGATTATGAATGGAGTTAGAGGAGAATCGGGAAGCGGGTTAGAGAGGTTGAACAGAGGGGGATTGACAAAGTAGACCGGGATTAAATGCACCTTCTTCCATTACAAAATATTCCAGGCGAAAGTCAGATCCTGTAACCCCTGGTGCTCTTTTATACATTCTCTGTTCTGTTCCCTGCAATTTGCTTTCGTGAGCAGGCTCTGTGTGTGTCTGTGTGTCTCTGCTACATCTGTAATCCATCCAGATCCCGAAAGCAGGGTTGGCCAGCAATTCACAGATCCGTGCAAGTTTCAGGGAACATTTTTACCAACTGGGGATGTTTCTGGAGAATTTCTCTCTCTCTCTCCCTCTCTCTCTCCCTCCCTTCCTGCCAGGAATTCTGAACAGAATCTCCTTACATGGAGAGGCCAAGAAACCACTCCGCCAGCTCTCTCTCCAGAGCCCTCCTCCTCAAAAAAAACCCCAAGCTCCGTCCCACTGCTTCCGGGCTTCTGCAGTTTGGCTGTGCTCGGTAAGCAGACAGGACAGGGAGCAGGGCTGCAGGTAAGAGATAGAGGCTGAAATACATAGAGCGAGAGAGAGAGAGAGAGAGAAGAGCCGACACTGAACAGAAGACAGAAACGCCAGCAAAGCATGGATGATCTGGGTGAGTGATGGAGAGGGGGAGAGAGACAGGGAGGGGGTGGGGGAAGAAGAGAGAGAGACAGGGAGGAGCAGAGATCAAGGGGATTAGGAAAATAAATTGCCTCCAGCTCGAACTATCTTTAACTCTCTGGAACTGTCTTAGTGTTTAACTATCTGTGACTGTCAGTCTAAGATTCACTCACTGGAACTGTCCAACTGTGTTTAACTCTCTGTAACTGTCTAACTGTGTTTAACTCTCTGAAACTGTCTAACTGTGTTTAACTCTCCGAAACTGTCTAACTGTGTTTAACTCACTGTAACTGTCTAACTGTGTTTAACTCACTGTAACTGTCTAACTGTGTTTAACTCTCTGTAACTGTCTAACTGTGTTTAACTCACTGTAACTGTCCAACTGTGTTTAACTCTCTGTAACTGTCTAACTGTGTTTAACTCACTGTAACTGTCTAACTGTGTTTAACTCTCTGTAACTGTCTAACTGTGTTGAACTCTCTGTAACTGTCTAACTGTGTTTAACTCTCTGTAACTGTCTAACTGTGTTTAACTCTCTGTAACTGTCTAACTGTGTTAACTCACTGTAACTGTCTAACTGTGTTGAAGTCACTGTAACTGTCTAACTGTGTTGAACTCACTGTAACTGTCTAACTGTGTTTAACTCTCTGTAACTGTCTGAATGTGTTTAACTCACTGTAACTGTCCAAATGTGTTTAACTCACTGTAACTGTCTAACTGTGTTTAACTCACTGTAACTGTCTAACTGTGTTTAACTCTCTGTAACTGTCTAAATGTGTTTAACTCACTGTAACTGTCTAACTGTGTTTCACTCACTGTAACTGTCTAACTGTGTTTAACTCTCTGTAACTGTCTAACTGTGTTGAACTCTCTGTAACTGTCTAACTGTGTTTAACTCTCTGTAACTGTCTAACTGTGTTTAACTCACTGTAACTGTCTAAATGTGTTTAACTCTCTGTAACTGTCTAACTGTGTTTAACTCACTGTAACTGTCTAACTGTGTTAACTCTCTAACTGTCGAACTGTGTTGAACTCACTGTAACTTTCTAACTGTTTAACTCTCTGTAACTGTCTAACTGTGTTTAACTCACTGTAACTGTTTAACTGTGTTGAACTCTCTGTAACTGTCTAAATGTGTTTAACTCACTGTAACTGTCTAACTGTTTAACTCTCTGTAACTGTCTAACTGTGTTTAACTCACTGTAACTGTCTAACTGTGTTTAACTCTCTGTAACTGTCTAACTGTGTTTAACTCACTGTAACTGTCTAACTGTGTTTAACTCACTGTAACTGTCTAACTGTGTTTAACTCTCTGTAACTGTCTAACTGTGTTTAACTCACTGTAACTGTCTAAATGTGTTTAACTCACTGTAACTGTCTAACTGTGTTTAACTCTCTGTAACTGTCCAACTGTGTTTAACTCTCTGTAACTGTCGAACTGTGTTTAACTCTCTGTAACTGTCTAACTGTGTTTAACTCACTGTAACTGTCTAACTGTGTTTAACTCTCTGTAACTGTCTAACTGTGTTTAACTCTCTGTAACTGTCTAACTGTGTTTAACTCACTGTAACTGTCTAACTGTGTTTAACTCTCTGTAACTGTCTAAATGTGTTTAACTCTCTGTAACTGTCTAAATGTGTTTAACTCACTGTAACTGTCCAAATGTGTTTAACTCTCTGTAACTGTCTAAATGTGTTTAACTCACTGTAACTGTCCAAATGTGTTTAACTCACTGTAACTGTCTAACTGTGTTTAACTCACTGTAACTGTCTAACTGTGTTTAACTCTCTGTAACTGTCTAAATGTGTTTAACTCACTGTAACTGTCTAACTGTGTTTCACTCACTGTAACTGTCTAACTGTGTTTAACTCTCTGTAACTGTCTAACTGTGTTTAACTCTCTGTAACTGTCTAACTGTGTTTAACTCACTGTAACTGTCTAACTGTGTTTAACTCACTGTAACTGTCGAACTGTGTTGAACTCTCTGTAACTGTCTAACTGTGTTTAACTCTCTGTAACTTTCTAACTGTGTTTAACTCTCTGTAACTGTCTAACTCTGTTAACTCACTAACTGTCTAACTGTGTTTAACTCACTGTAACTGTCTAACTGTGTTTAACTCTCTGTAACTGTCTATCTGTGTTTAACTCACTGTAACTGTGTAAATGTGTTTAACTCACTGTAACTGTCCAAATGTGTTTAACTCTCTGTAACTGTCTAACTGTGTTGAACTCTCTGTAACTGTCTAACTGTGTTTAACTCACTGTAACTGTCTAAATGTGTTTAACTCACTGTAACTGTCTAAATGTGTTTAACTCACTGTAACTGTCTAAATGTGATTAACTCTCTGTAACTGTCTAACTGTGTTGAACTCTCTGTAACTGTCGAACTGTGTTTAACTCACTGTAACTGTCTAAATGTGTTTAACTCTCTGTAACTGTCTAACTGTGTTGAACTCTCTGTAACTGTCTAACTGTGTTTAACTCACTGTAACTGTCTAACTGTGTTTAACTCTCTGTAACTGTCTAAATGTGTTTAACTCTCTGTAACTGTCTAAATGTGTTTAACTCACTGTAACTGTCCAAATGTGTTTAACTCTCTGTAACTGTCTAAATGTGTTTAACTCTCTGTAACTGTCTAACTGTGTTTAACTCTCTGTAACTGTCTAACTGTGTTTAACTCTCTGTAACTGTCTAACTGTGTTTAACTCACTGTAACTGTCCAACTGTGTTTAACTCACTGTAACTGTCCAAATGTGTTTAACTCTCTGTAACTGTCTAACTGTGTTGAAAACTCTGTAACTGTCTAACTGTGTTTAACTCACTGTAACTGTCCAAATGTGTTTAACTCTCTGTAACTGTCTAACTGTGTTGAAAACTCTGTAACTGTCTAACTGTGTTTAACTCACTGTAACTGTCTAAATGTGTTTAACTCTCTGTAACTGTCTAAATGTGTTTAACTCACTGTAACTGTCTAAATGTGTTTAACTCTCTGTAACTGTCTAACTGTGTTTAACTCACTGTAACTGTCGAACTGTGTTGAACTCTCTGTAACTGTCTAACTGTGTTGAACTCTCTGTAACTGTCTAACTGTGTTTAACTCTCTGTAACTGTCTAACTGTGTTTAACTCACTGTAACTGTCTAACTGTGTTTAACTCACTGTAACTGTCTAACTGTGTTTAACTCACTGTAACTGTCGAACTGTGTTGAACTCTCTGTAACTGTCTAACTGTGTTTAACTCTCTGTAACTGTCTAACTGTGTTTAACTCTCTGTAACTGTCTAACTGTGTTAACTCACTGTAACTGTCTAACTGTGTTGAAGTCACTGTAACTGTCTAACTGTGTTGAACTCACTGTAACTGTCTAACTGTGTTTAACTCTCTGTAACTGTCTAACTGTGTTTAACTCTCTGTAACTGTCTAACTGTGTTGAAGTCACTGTAACTGTCTAACTGTGTTGAACTCACTGTAACTGTCTAACTGTGTTTAACTCTCTGTAACTGTCTAACTGTGTTTAACTCTCTGTAACTGTCTAACTGTGTTTAACTCTCTGTAACTGTCTAACTGTTTTGAAGTCACTGTAACTGTCTAACTGTGTTGAACTCACTGTAACTGTTTAACTGTGTTTAACTAACTGTAACTGTCTAACTGTGTTGAACTCACTGTAACTGTCTAACTGTGTTTAACTCACTGTAACTGTCTAACTGTGTTTAACTCACTGTAACTGTCTAAATGTGTTTAACTCTCTGTAACTGTCTAACTGTGTTGAACTCTCTGTAACTGTCTAACTGTGTTGAACTCACTGTAACTGTCTAACTGTGTTTAACTCTCTGTAACTGTCTAACTGTGTTTAACTCTCTGTAACTGTCTAAATGTGTTTAACTCTCTGTAACTGTCTAAATGTGTTTAACTCACTGTAACTGTCCAAATGTGTTTAACTCTCTGTAACTGTCTAACTGTGTTGAACTCACTGTAACTGTCTAACTGTGTTTAACTCTCTGTAACTGTCTAACTGTGTTTAACTCTCTGTAACTGTCTAAATGTGTTTAACTCTCTGTAACTGTCTAAATGTGTTTAACTCACTGTAACTGTCTAAATGTGTTTAACTCACTGTAACTGTCCAAATGTGTTTAACTCTCTGTAACTGTCTAACTGTGTTGAAAACTCTGTAACTGTCTAACTGTGTTTAACTCACTGTAACTGTCTAAATGTGTTTAACTCTCTGTAACTGTCTAAATGTGTTTAACTCACTGTAAATGTCTAAATGTGTTTAACTCTCTGTAACTGTCTAACTGTGTTTAACTCACTGTAACTGTCGAACTGTGTTGAACTCTCTGTAACTGTCTAAATGTGTTGAACTCTCTGTAACTGTCTAACTGTGTTTAACTCTCTGTAACTGTCTAACTGTGTTTAACTCACTGTAACTGTCGAACTGTGTTGAACTCTCTGTAACTGTCTAACTGTGTTTAACTCTCTGTAACTGTCTAACTGTGTTTAACTCTCTGTAACTGTCTAACTGTGTTAACTCACTGTAACTGTCTAACTGTGTTGAACTCACTGTAACTGTCTAACTGTGTTGAACTCACTGTAACTGTCTAACTGTGTTTAACTCTCTAACTGTCTAACTGTGTTGAACTCACTGTAACTGTTTAACTGTGTTTAACTAACTGTAACTGTCTAACTGTGTTGAACTCACTGTAACTGTCTAACTGTGTTGAACTCACTGTAACTGTCTAACTGTGTTTAACTCACTGTAACTGTCTAAATGTGTTTAACTCTCTGTAACTGTTTAACTGTGTTGAACTCTCTGTAAATGTCTAACTGTGTTGAACTCACTGTAACTGTCTAACTGTGTTTAACTCACTGTAACTGTCTAACTGTGTTTAACTCTCTGTAACTGTCTAAATGTGTTTAACTCTCTGTAACTGTCTAACTGTGTTGAACTCTCTGTAACTGTCTAACTGTGTTGAAAACTCTGTAACTGTCTAACTGTGTTTAACTCACTGTAAGTGTCTAAATGTGTTGAACTCTCTGTAACTGTCTAACTGTGTTTAAATCACTGTAACTGTCCAACTCTGTTTAACTCACTGTAACTGTCTAACTGTGTTCAACTCTCTGTAACTGTCTAACTGTGTTGAACTCACTGTAACTGTCTAACTGTGTTGAACTCACTGTAACTGTCTAACTGTGTTTAACTCTCTAACTGTCTAACTGTGTTGAACTCACTGTAACTGTTTAACTGTGTTTAACTAACTGTAACTGTCTAACTGTGTTGAACTCACTGTAACTGTCTAACTGTGTTGAACTCACTGTAACTGTCTAACTGTGTTTAACTCACTGTAACTGTCTAAATGTGTTTAACTCTCTGTAACTGTTTAACTGTGTTGAACTCTCTGTAAATGTCTAACTGTGTTGAACTCACTGTAACTGTCTAACTGTGTTTAACTCACTGTAACTGTCTAACTGTGTTTAACTCTCTGTAACTGTCTAAATGTGTTTAACTCTCTGTAACTGTCTAACTGTGTTGAACTCTCTGTAACTGTCTAACTGTGTTGAAAACTCTGTAACTGTCTAACTGTGTTTAACTCACTGTAAGTGTCTAAATGTGTTGAACTCTCTGTAACTGTCTAACTGTGTTTAAATCACTGTAACTGTCCAACTCTGTTTAACTCACTGTAACTGTCTAACTGTGTTCAACTCTCTGTAACTGTCTAACTGTGTTTAAATCACTGTAACTGTCCAACTGTGTTTAACTCTCTGTAACTGTCTAACTGTGTTTACCTCACTGTAACTGTCTAACTGTGTTGAACTCTCTGTAACTGTCTAACTGTGTTTAACTCTCTGTAACTGTCTAAATGTGTTTAACTCTCTGTAACTGTCTAACTGTGTTTAACTCTCTGTAACTGTCTAACTGTGTTTAACTCTCTGTAACTGTCTAACTGTGTTTAACTCACTGTAACTGTCTAACTGTGTTTAACTCTCTGTAACTGTCGAACTGTGTTAACTCACTGTAACTGTCTAACTGTGTTTAACTCTCTGTAACTGTCTAAATGTGTTTAACTCTCTGTAACTGTCTAAATGTGTTTAACTCTCTGTAACTGTCTAACTGTGTTTAACTCTCTGTAACTGTCTAAATGTGTTTAACTCACTGTAACTGTCTAAATGTGTTTAACTCTCTGTAACTGTCTAACTGTGTTTAACTCTCTGTAACTGTCTAAATGTGTTTAACTCTCTGTAACTGTCTAACTGTGTTTAACTCACTGTAACTGTCTAACTGTGTTGAACCCTCTAACTGTCTAACTGTGTTTAACTCACTGTAACTGTCTAACTGTGTTTAACTCACTGTAACTGTCTAAATGTGTTAAACTCTCTGTAACTGTCTAACTGTGTTGAACCCTCTGTAACTGTCTAACTGTGTTTAACTCTCTGTAACTGTCTAACTGTGTTTAACTCACTGTAACTGTCTAACTGTGTTTAACTCTCTGTAACTGTCTAACTGTGTTTAACTCTCTGTAACTGTCTAACTGTGTTTAACTCTCTGTAACTGTCTAACTGTGTTTAACTCTCTGTAACTGTCTAACTGTGTTTAACTCTCTGTAACTGTCTAACTGTGTTTAACTCACTGTAACTGTCTAACTGTGTTTAACTCTCTGTAACTGTCTAACTGTGTTTAACTCTCTGTAACTGTCCTACTGTGTTTAACTCACTGTAACTGTCTAACTGTGTTAACTCTCTGTAACTGTCTAACTGTGTTTAACTCTCTGTAACTGTCTAACTGTGTTTAACTCTCTGTAACTGTCTAACTGTGTTTAACTCACAGTAACTGTCTCACTGTGTTAACTCTCTGTAACTGTCTAACTGTGTTTAACTCACTGTAACTGTCTAACTGTGTTTAACTCTCTGTAACTGTCTAACTGTGTTTCACTCTCTGTAACTGTCTAACTGTGTTTAACTCACTGTAACTGTCTAACTGTGTTTAATTCACTGTAACTGTCTAACTGTGTTTAACTCACTGTAACTGTCTAACTGTGTTTAACTCTCTGTAACTGTCAAACTGTGTTTAACTCTCTGTCACTGTCTAACTGTGTTTAACTCACTGTAACTGTCTAACTGTTAACTCTCTGTAACTTTCTAACTGTGTTAACTCTCTGTAACTGTCTAACTGTGTTTAACTCACTGTAACTGTCTAACTGTGTTGAACTCTCTGTAACTGTCTAACTGTGTTTAACTCACTGTAACTGTGTAACTGTGTTTAACTCACTGTAACTGTCTAACTGTGTTTAACTCTCTGTAACTGTCTAACTGTGTTTAACTCACTGTAACTGTCTAACTGTGATTAACTCACTGTAACTGTCTAACTGTGTTTAACTCTCTGTAACTGTCTAACTGTGTTTAACTCACTGTAACTGTCTAACTGTGTTAACTCTCTGTAACTGTCTAACTGTGTTTAACTCACTGTAACTGTCTAACTGTGTTTAACTCTCTGTAACTGTCCAACTGTGTTTAACTCTCTGTAACTGTCTAACTGTGTTTAACTCACAGTAACTGTCTCACTGTGTTAACTCTCTGTAACTGTCTAACTGTGTTTAACTCACTGTAACTGTCTAAATGTGTTTAACTCACTGTAACTGTCTAACTGTGTTTAACTCTCTGTAACTGTCTAACTGTGTTTAACTCACTGTAACTGTCTAACTGTGTTTAACTCACTGTAACTGTCTAACTGTGTTTAACTCACTGTAACTGTCTAAATGTGTTTAACTCACTGTAACTGTCTAACTGTGTTTAACTCACTGTAACTGTCTAACTGTGTTTAACTCTCTGTAACTGTCTAACTGTGTTTCACTCTCTGTAACTGTCTAACTGTGTTTAACTCACTGTAACTGTCTAACTGTGTTTAATTCACTGTAACTGTCTAACTGTGTTTAACTCACTGTAACTGTCTAACTGTGTTTAACTCTCTGTAACTGTCTAACTGTGTTAACTCTCTGTAACTGTCTAACTGTGTTTAACTCACTGTAACTGTCTAACTGTGTTTAACTCTCTGTAACTGTCTAACTGTGTTTAACTCTCTGTAACTGTCTTACTGTGTTTAACTCACTGTAACTGTCTAACTGTGATTAACTCACTGTAACTGTCTAACTGTGTTAACTCTCTGTAACTGTCTAACTGTGTTTAACTCACTGTAACTGTCTAACTGTGTTTAACTCTCTTTAACTGTCTAACTGTGTTTCACTCTCTGTAACTGTCTAACTGTGTTTAACTCACTGTATCTGTCTAACTGTGTTTAACTCACTGTAACTGTCTAACTGTGTTTAACTCACTGTAACTGTCTAACTGTGTTTAACTCACTGTAACTGTCTAACTGTGTTTAACTCTCTGTAACTGTCTAACTGTGTTTAACTCACTGTAACTGTCTAACTGTGTTTACCTCACTGTAACTGTCTAACTGTGTTTAACTCACTGTAACTGTCTAACTGTGTTTAACTGTCTGTAACTGTCTAACTGTGTTTCACTCTCTGTACATGTCTAACTGTGTTTAACTCACTGTATCTGTCTAACTGTGTTTAACTCACTGTAACTGTCTAACTGTGTTTAACTCTCTGTAACTGTCTAACTGTGTTTAACTCTCTGTAACTGTCTAACTGTGTTTAACTCACTGTAACTGTCTAACTGTGTTTACCTCACTGTAACTGTCAAACTGTGTTTAACTCACTGTAACTGTCTAACTGTGTTTAACTCACTGTAACTGTCTAACTGTGTTTAACTCACTGTATCTGTCTAACTGTGTTGAACTCTCTGTAACTGTCTAACTGTGTTTAACTCACTGTAACTGTCTAACTGTGTTTAACTCACTGTAACTGTCTAACTGTGTTTAACTCACTGTAACTGTCTAACTGTGTGTAACTCTCTGTAACTGTCTAACTGTGTTTAACTCACTGTAACTGTCTTTGTTGAACTCTCTGTAACTGTCTAACTGTGTTTAACTCACTAACTGTCTAACTGTGTTTAACTCTCTGTAACTGTCTCACTGTGTTGAACTCACTGTAACTTTCTAACTGTGTTTAACTCACTGTAACTGTCTAACTGTGTTTAACTCACTGTAACTGTCTAACTGTGTTTAACTCTCTGTAACTGTCTAACTGTGTTTAACTCACTGTAACTGTCTAACTGTGTTTAACTCACTGTAACTGTCTAACTGTGTTTAACTCACTGTAACTGTCTAACTGTGTTTAACTCTCTGTAACTGTCTAACTGTGTTGAACCCTCTGTAACTGTCTAACTGTGTTTAACTCACTGTAACTGTCTAACTGTGTTTAACTCTCTGTAACTGTCTAACTGTGTTGAACTCTCTGTAACTGTCTAACTGTGTTTACCTCACTGTAACTGTCTAAATGTTTTTAACTCTCTGTAACTGTCTAACTGTGTTTAACTCACTGTAACTGTCTAACTGTGTTTAACTCTCTGTAACTGTCTAACTGTG
This sequence comes from Heterodontus francisci, assembly GCF_036365525.1. Classification (NCBI taxonomy): domain Eukaryota; kingdom Metazoa; phylum Chordata; class Chondrichthyes; order Heterodontiformes; family Heterodontidae; genus Heterodontus; species Heterodontus francisci. Next base: position 696,188 of record NW_027141506.1, on the reverse strand, counting down.
TTTAACTCACTGTAACTGTCTAACTGTGTTTAACTCACTGTAACTGTCTAACTGTGTTTAACTCACTGTAACTGTCTAACTGTGTTTAACTCACTAACTGTCTAACTGTGTTTAACTCACTGTAACTGTCTAACTGTGTTTAACTCACTGTAACTGTCTAAATGTGTTTAACTCTCTGTAACTGTCTAAATGTGTTTAACTCTCTGTAACTGTCTAAATGTGTTTAACTCTCTGTAACTGTCTAACTGTGTTGAACTCTCTGTAACTGTCTAACTGTGTTTACCTCACTGTAACTGTCTAAATGTTTTTAACTCTCTGTAACTGTCTAACTGTGTTTAACTCACTGTAACTGTCTAACTGTGTTTAACTCTCTGTAACTGTCTAACTGTGTTTAACTCACTGTAACTGTCTAAATGTGTTTAACTCACTGTAACTGTCTAACTGTGTTTAACTCACTGTAACTGTCTAACTGTGTTGAACTCTCTGTAACTGTCTAACTGTGTTTAACTCTCTGTAACTGTCTAACTGTGTTTAACTCACTGTAACTGTCTAAATGTGTTTAACTCTCTGTAACTGTCTAAATGTGTTTAACTCTCTGTAACTGTCTAAATGTGTTTAACTCTCTGTAACTGTCTAACTGTGTTAACTCACTGTAACTGTCTAACTGTGTTTAACTCACTGTAACTGTCTAACTGTGTTTAACTCACTGTAACTGTCTAACTGTGTTGAACTCTCTGTAACTGTCTAACTGTGTTGAACTCTCTGTAACTGTCTAACTGTGTTTAACTCACTGTAACTGTGTAACTGTGTTTAACTCTCTGTAACTGTCTAACTGTGTTTAACTCTCTGTTACTGTCTAACTGTGTTGAACTCACTGTAACTTTCTAACTGTGTTGACTCTCTGTAACTGTCTAACTGTGTTTAACTCACTGTAACTGTCTAACTGTGTTTAACTCTCTGTAACTGTCTAACTGTGTTTAACTCACTGTAACTGTGTAACTGTGTTTAACTCACTGCAACTGTCTAACTGTGTTTAACTCTCTGTAACTGTCTAACTGTGTTTCACTCTCTGTAACTGTCTAACTGTGTTTAACTCACTGTAACTGTGTAACTGTGTTTAACTCACTGCAACTGTCTAACTGTGTTTAACTCTCTGTAACTGTCTAACTGTGTTTAACTCACTGTAACTGTCTGTGTTGAACTCTCTGTAACTGTCTAACTGTGTTTAACTCACTGTAACTGTCTAACTGTGTTTAACTCTCTGTAACTGTCTCACTGTGTTGAACTCACTGTAACTTTCCAACTGTGTTAACTCTCTGTAACTGTCTAACTGTGTTTAACTCACTGTAACTGTCTAACTGTGTTTAACTCACTGTAACTGTCTAACTGTGTTTAACTCTCTGTAACTGTCTAACTGTGTTTAACTCACTGTAACTGTCTAACTGTGTTTAACTCACTGTAACTGTCTAACTGTGTTGAACCCTCTGTAACTGTCTAACTGTGTTTAACTCACTGTAACTGTCTAACTGTGTTTAACTCACTGTAACTGTCTAACTGTGTTTAACTCACTGTAACTGTCTAACTGTGTTTAACTCACTGTAACTGTCTAAATGTGTTTAACTCACTGTAACTGTCTAACTGTGTTTAACTCACTGTAACTGTCTAACTGTGTTTAACTCAGTGTAACTGTCTAACTGTGTTTAACTCTCTGTAACTGTCTAACTGTGTTTAACTCTCGGTAACTGTCTAACTGTGTTTAACTCACTGTAACTGTCTAACTGTGTTGAACTCTCTGTAACTGTCTAACTGTGTTTAACTCTCTGTAACTGTCTAACTGTGTTTAACTCACTGTAACTGTCTAAATGTGTTTAACTCTCTGTAACTGTCTAAATGTGTTTAACTCTCTGTAACTGTCTAACTGTTTTTAACTCTCTGTAACTGTCTAACTGTGTTTAACTCACTGTAACTGTCTAACTGTGTTTAACTCACTGTAACTGTCTAACTGTGTTTAACTCACTGTAACTGTCTAACTGTGTTTAACTCTCTGTAACTGTCTAACTGTGTTTAACTCTCTGTTACTGTCTAACTGTGTTGAACTCACTGTAACTTTCTAACTGTGTTAACTCTCTGTAACTGTCTAACTGTGTTTAACTCACTGTAACTGTCTAACTGTGTTTAACTCTCTGTAACTGTCTAACTGTGTTTAACTCACTGTAACTGTCTAACTGTGTTGAACTCTCTGTAACTGTCTAACTGTGTTTAACTCACTGTAACTGTGTAACTGTGTTTAACTCACTGCAACTGTCTAACTGTGTTTAACTCTCTGTAACTGTCTAACTGTGTTTAACTCACTGTAACTGTCTAACTGTGATTAACTCACTGTAACTGTCTAACTGTGTTTAACTCTCTGTAACTGTCTAACTGTGTTTAACTCTCTGTAACTGTCTAACTGTGTTTAACTCACTGTAACTGTCTAACTGTGTTTAACTCTCTGTAACTGTCTAACTGTGTTTAACTCACTGTAACTCTCTGTGTTGAACTCTCTAACTGTCTAACTGTGTTTAACTCACTGTAACTGTCTAACTGTGTTTAACTCTCTGTAACTGTCTCACTGTGTTGAACTCACTGTAACTTTCGAACTGTGTTGAACTCACTGTAACTGTCTAACTGTGTTTAACTCACTAACTGTCTAACTGTGTTGAACTCACTGTAACTGTCTAACTGTGTTTAACTCACTGTAACTGTCTAACTGTGTTTAACTCACTGTAACTGTCTCACTGTGTTTAACTCACTGTAACTGTCTAACTGTGTTTAACTCACTGTAACTGTCTCACTGTGTTTAACTCACTGTAACTGTCTAACTGTGTTTAACTCTCAGTAACTGTCTCACTTTGTTTAACTCTCTGTAACTGTCTCACTGTGTTTAACTCACTGTAACTGTCTAACTGTGTTTAACTCACTGTAAATGTCTCACTGTGTTAACTCACTGTAACTGTCTAACTGTGTTTAACTCACTGTAACTGTCTAACTGTGTTTAACTCACTGTAACTGTCTAACTGTGTTTAACTCTCTGTAACTGTCTAACTGTGTTTAACTCTCTGTAACTGTCTAACAGTGTTTAACTCACTGTAACTGTCTAACTGTGTTTAACTCACTGTAACTTTCTAACTGTGTTTAACTCACTGTAACTGTCTCACTGTGTTAACTCTCTGTAACTGTCTAACTGTGTTTAACTCTCTGTAACTGTCTAACTGTGTTTAACTCACTGTAACTGTCTAACTGTGTTTAACTCACTGTAACTGTCTAACTGTGTTTAACTCTCTGTAACTGTCTAACTGTGTTTAACTCTCTGTAACTGTCTAACTGTGTTTAACTTTCTGTAACTGTCTAACTGTGTTTAACTCTCTGTAACTGTCTAACTGTGTTTAACTCACTGTAACTGTCTAACTGTGTTTAACTCACTGTAACTGTCTAACTGTGTTTAACTCACTGTAACTTTCTAACTGTGTTTAACTCACTGTAACTGTCTCACTGTGTTAACTCTCTGTAACTGTCTAACTGTGTTTAACTCTCTGTAACTGTCTAACTGTGTTTAACTCTCTGTAACTTTCTAACTGTGTTTAACTCACTGTAACTGTCTCACTGTGTTAACTCTCTGTAACTGTCTAACTGTGTTTAACTCTCTGTAACTGTCTCACTGTGTTAACTCTCTGTAACTGTCTAACTGTGTTTAACTCTCTGTAACTGTCTAACTGTGTTAACTCTCTGTAACTGTCTAACTGTGTTTAACTCTCTGTAACTGTCTAACTGTGTTTAACTCTCTGTAACTGTCTAACTGTGTTTAACTCTCTGTAACTGTCTAACTGTGTTTAACTCACTGTAACTTTCTAACTGTGTTTAACTCACTGTAACTGTCTCACTGTGTTAACTCTCTAACTGTCTAACTGTGTTTAACTCACTGTAACTGTCTAACTGTGTTTAACTCACTGTAACTGTCTAACTGTGTTTAACTCTCTGTAACTGTCTAAATGTGTTTAACTCTCTAACTGTCTAACTGTGTTTAACTCACTGTAACTGTGTAACTGTGTTTAACTCTCTGTAACTGTCTAACTGTGTTTAACTCTCTGTTACTGTCTAACTGTGTTGAACTCACTGTAACTTTCTAACTGTGTTGAACTCTCTGTAACTGTCTAACTGTGTTTAACTCACTGTAACTGTCTAACTGTGTTTAACTCACTGTAACTGTGTAACTGTGTTTAACTCTCTGTAACTGTCTAACTGTGTTGAACTCACTGTAACTTTCTAACTGTGTTAACTCTCTGTAACTGTCTAACTGTGTTTAACTCACTGTAACTGTCTAACTGTGTTTAACTCACTGTAACTGTCTAACTGTGTTTAACTCTCTGTAACTGTCTAAATGTGTTTAACTCTCTAACTGTCTAACTGTGTTTAACTCACTGTAACTGTCTAACTGTGTTTAACTCACTGTAACTGTGTAACTGTGTTTAACTCTCTGTAACTGTCTAACTGTGTTTAACTCTCTGTTACTGTCTAACTGTGTTGAACTCACTGTAACTTTCTAACTGTGTTGAACTCTCTGTAACTGTCTAACTGTGTTTAACTCACTGTAACTGTCTAACTGTGTTTAACTCACTGTAACTGTGTAACTGTGTTTAACTCTCTGTAACTGTCTAACTGTGTTGAACTCACTGTAACTTTCTAACTGTGTTAACTCTCTGTAACTGTCTAACTGTGTTTAACTCACTGTAACTGTCTAACTGTGTTTAACTCACTGTAACTGTGTAACTGTGTTTAACTCACTGTAACTGTCTAACTGTGTTTAACTCACTGTAACTGTCTAACTGTGTTTAACTCTCTGTAACTGTCTAACTGTGTTTAACTCACTGTAACTGTCTGTGTTGAACTCTCTGTAACTGTCTAACTGTGTTTAACTCACTGTAACTTTCTAACTGTGTTGAACTCACTGTAACTGTCTAACTGTGTTTAACTCACTAACTGTCTAACTGTGTTGAACTCACTGTAACTGTCTAACTGTGTTTAACTCACTGTAACTGTCTAACTGTGTTTAACTCACTGTAACTGTCTCACTGTGTTTAACTCACTGTAACTGTCTAACTGTGTTTAACTCACTGTAACTGTCTCACTGTGTTTAACTCACTGTAACTGTCTAACTGTGTTTAACTCTCAGTAACTGTCTCACTGTGTTTAACTCTCTGTAACTGTCTCACTGTGTTTAACTCACTGTAACTGTCTAACTGTGTTTAACTCTCTGTAACTGTCTAACTGTGTTTAACTCTCTGTAACTGTCTAACTGTGTTTAACTCACTGTAACTGTCTAAATGTGTTTAACTCACTGTAACTGTCTAAATGTGTTTAACTCTCTGTAACTGTCTAACTGTGTTTAACTCACTGTAACTGTCTAACTGTGTTTAACTCACTGTAACTGTCTAACTGTGTTTAACTCTCTGTAACTGTCTAACTGTGTTTAACTCACTGTAACTGTCTAACTGTGTTTAACTCACTGTAACTGTCTAACTGTGTTTAACTCTCTGTAACTGTCTAACTGTGTTCAACTCTCTGTAACTGTCTAACTGTGTTTAACTATCTGTAACTGTCTAACTGTGTTTAACTCTCTGTAACTGTCTAACTGTGTTTAACTCACTGTAACTGTCTAACTGTGTTGAACTCTCTGTAACTGTCTAACTGTGTTTAACTCACTGTAACTGTCTAACTGTGTTTAACTCACTGTAACTGTCTAACTGTGTTTAACTCTCTGTAACTGTCTAACTGTGTTTAACTCACTGTAACTGTCTAACTGTGTTTAACTCACTGTAACTGTCTAACTGTGTTTAACTCTCTGTAACTGTCTAACTGTGTTTAACTCTCTGTAACTGTCTAACTGTGTTTAACTCTCTGTAACTGTCTAACTGTGTTTAACTCTCTGTAACTGTCTAACTGTGTTTAACTCACTGTAACTGTCTAACTGTGTTGAACTCTCTGTAACTGTCTAACTGTGTTTAACTCTCTGTAACTGTCTAACTGTGTTTAACTCACTGTAACTGTCTAACTGTGTTTAACTCTCTGTAACTGTCTAACTGTGTTGAACCCTCTGTAACTGTCTAACTGTGTTTAACTCTCTGTAACTGTCTAACTGTGTTTAACTCACTGTAACTGTCTAACTGTGTTTAACTCTCTGTAACTGTCTAACTGTGTTTAACTCACTGTAACTGTCTAACTGTGTTTAACTCTCTGTAACTGTCTAACTGTGTTTAACTCACTGTAACTGTCCAAATGTGTTTAACTCTCTGTAACTGTCTAACTGTGTTGAACTCACTGTAACTGTCTAACTGTGTTTAACTCACTGTAACTGTCTAAATGTGTTTAACTCTCTGTAACTGTCTAACTGTGTTTAACTCACTGTAGCTGTCCAACTGTGTTTAACTCACTGTAACTGTCTAACTGTGTTGAACTCTCTGTAACTGTCTAACTGTGTTGAACTCTCTGTAACTGTCTAACTGTGTTGAACTCTCTGTAACTGTCTAACTGTGTTGAACTCTCTGTAACTGTCTAACTGTGTTAACTCACTGTAACTGTCTAACTGTGTTTAACTCACTGTAACTGTCTAACTGTGTTAACTCACTGTAACTGTCTAACTGTGTTGAATCCTCTGTAACTGTCTAACTGTGTTTAACTCACTGTAACTGTCTAACTGTGTTAACTCACTGTAACTGTCGAACTGTGTTGAACTCTCTGTAACTGTCTAACTGTGTTTAACTCACTGTAACTGTCTAACTGTGTTTAACTCACTAACTGTCGAACTGTGTTTAACTCTCGGTAACTGTCTAACTGTGTTTAACTCACTGTAACTGTCTAACTGTGTTTAACTCACTGTAACTGTCTAACTGTGTTAACTCACTGTAACTGTCTAACTGTGTTTAACTCTCTGTAACTGTCTAACTGTGTTTAACTCACTGTAACTGTCTAACTGTGTTGAACTCTCTGTAACTGTCTAACTGTGTTGAACTCTCTGTAACTGTCTAACTGTGTTTAACTCACTGTAACTGTCTAACTGTGTTTAACTCTCTGTAACTGTCTAACTGTGTTTAACTCTCGGTAACTGTCTAACTGTGTTTAACTCACTGTAACTGTCTAACTGTGTTTAACTCTCTGTAACTGTCTAACTGTGTTAACTCTCTGTAACTGTCTAACTGTGTTTAACTCTCTGTAACTGTCTAACTGTGTTTAACGCACTGTAACTGTCTAACTGTGTTTAACTCTCTAACTGTGTGAGTCAGTCTCACGAACCCCCGATCTCGGGATTTTCTGGGTGTGTTCCCGACCTGGGGATTACGGTTCGGAACTGGGTTTTAAAGGATTTATTTGTGACTGGAATATTTCACCCGGAGAATTCTGAAATGCCTTCCTTGTTCTTTGTGCTGCTATGTTTTATCGCAGTGACCGTTTGTTTATCAAAATGCCTGAGCTCCCAGTTTCTCGGTATCTGTTGCGATAACTAATGTATTGGTCTAATTACCTGCTTGCGGTCGTTGTAATCTCAGCCCTTGCCTGATATCGAGGAAAGCGGGGGCTTGCTGTCACTGATCTACTGGGTAACGTCATGTTCCTGTCTGTGAGGCTGCATTTATCACTCACCTCCGGGAGAGGTCTGCTCAAAGAGGGGGAGAGAGAGACAGAGAGAGAGAAGAGCGAGGGAAATGGAGTGGGAGAGAGAGGGGAGAAATGGAGAGGGAGAAAGAGAAGGGGAGAAGAGAGCGTGAGGGAGGAGAGAGAGGGGAGAAATGGAGAGAGAGAAGAGAGCGTGAGGGAGGAGAGAGAGAGAAAGGGAGAAAGAGAAGGGGAGAAGAGAGCGTGAGGGAGGAGAGAGAGGGGAGAAATGGAGAGAGAGAAAGGGAGAAAGAGAAGGGGAGAAGAGAGCGTGAGGGAGGAGAGAGAGGGGAGAAATGGAGAGAGAGGGGAGACGGTGAAAGAGAGATGGAAATGGTGAGAAGTGAGGGAGAGAGGGAGGAGGAGAAGGGGGAGCGGGGTGAGAGAGTGGGGGAGGCAGTGAGCAAAAGAGGGGAGAGTCGGAGAGAGCGAGAGATAGGGAGGAATTGAAAGGGGGAGAGGAGAGAGGGGGTGAACGAGGGGAGAGGGGCGAAGAGAAAGAAAGGGAGCTGGAGAAAGAGAGGGGGAGAGACAGAGTGAGAGGCAGTGAGGAATAGTTGGGGGAGAGAGAGAGAGAGAGAGAAGGAGGATGAGAAGGGGGAGGGGGGGAAGGAGAGCAGGGGAGTGGGATAGGGGACTGAGAGAGGGGAGAGACGCAGAGGAGAGCCAGAGAGAGAGAGAGGACCGAGACAGTCAGGGAGAGATGGAGAGGAGAGAGGAGCGTTTCTAAGGGAGAGACAGAGAGAGAGAGAGGGGCAGATAAAGAGGGAGAGAGAGGGACTGGGAGAGACAGCGGCAGAGAGAGATATCGGTGGGGGGAGCGAGGGAAAGGCCCAGGCTCCATTCTCGACCTAGTGCGCGCCCGAAAGTAGGAGATGAATGATTAAAGAAAGGGCAAATGGATTTCTGGGCAAACTGTTTAAAAACCGAGTGAAATGTTGGATGGGATTCCAGACAATTCACTAACTACCCTCTGAGAATACCAAAGATTCACAACTCTCCAAGTGACGATATATCTCTCCCCCCCCCCACCCCGTGTTTTCGGTTCCCCAGACGGGGGAAAACGGGGGCTGCAACCTCGCACGCTCCATATATACGTGGAACACGGACTCGAGCAGGCTGCAGAAAGTACAGGCGGCCTGGGAGTCCGTGAACCTACTTAAAAGTCTATTGCAAGCGACTGCCCTGTGCAACACCCTCCACCCGCCGGTCCGTTCCCCAGAGTCGGCCGCCCGGACAGCCGAGGCGCTCTCCTCCGCCGGCGGGGGAGCGCCCTGACTGGAGGCGACCGTGTTCCAGACTCTGAATAGATCCCGGTAAAAGACAGGCAACTCCCTCAGAGAGGCGCGGCTAACGGACTCCGCCGGGAGCTGCGTGTCGTCTTGAAGGCAGTGACACTGGCGGAAAAAATACGTCGCCAGCGCACACCATCTGGGAGGACGCTCGACGGACAGGTATCTCTGCAGGGTCCGAAGGCGGAGAGTCGCAGCCTGGGTGCGGACGCACACCAGCGACTGACCGCCCTCCTCGATCGGGAGACTCAGGACCGCGGCAGAGACCCAGTGTTTCCTCTTGCCCCAGAAGAAATCGACGAGTTTCTTCTGGATCTTGGTGGCAAATACAGGGGGCGGGGCCAAAGTGACCAACCGGTACCACAGCATGGAGGCCACCAGTTGGTTTATGACCAGCGCTCAGCCCCTGGAGGAAAGCACTCGGAGCAGTTCTGTCCAGCGCCCCAGCCGAGCGGTGACTTTCGCCTCCAACTCCTGCCAGTTTGCCGGCCAGGCTTCCTCAGCGGGGCTAAGGTGGACTCCCAGATAGAGGAGGTGCGTGGTTCTTGTACTAACCCCCGTACTGTACCTGTCCTGGAAGTGTTTGATAGGGACAGTGTAGAGGGAGCTTTACTCTGTATCTAACCCCCGTACTGTACCTGTCCTGGGAGTGTTTGATGGGGACAGTGTAGAGGGAGCTTTACTCTGTATCTAACCCCCGTACTGTACCTGTCCTGGAAGTGTTTGATGGGGGACAGTGTCGAGGGAGCTTTACTCTGTATCTAACCCCCGTACTGTACCTGTCCTGGGGAGTGTTTGATAGGGACAGTGTAGAGGGAGCTTTACTCTGTATCTAACCCCCCGTACTGTACCTGTCCTGGGAGTGTTTGATGGGGAACAGTGTAGAGGGAGCTTTACTCTGTATCTAACCCCCGTACTGTACCTGTCCTGGGGAGTGTTTGATGGGGACAGTGTAGAGGGAGCTTTACTCTGTATCTAACCCCCGTACTGTACCTGTCCTGGGAGTGTTTGATGAGGACAGTGTCGAGGGAGCTTTACTCTGTATCTAACCCCTGTACTGTACCTGTCCTGGGAGTGTTTGATGGGGGACAGTGTAGAGGGAGCTTTACTCTGTATCTAACCCCCCGTACTGTACCTGTCCTGGGAGTGTTTGATGGGGACAGTGTAGAGGGAGCTTTACTCTGTATCTAACCCCCGTACTGTACCTGTCCTGGGGAGTGTTTGATGGGGGAGAGTGTAGAGGGAGCTTTACTCTGTATCTAACCCCGTACTGTACCTGTCCTGGGGAGTGTTTGATGGGGGACAGTGTAGAGGGAGCTTTACTCTGTATCTAACCCCGTACTGTACCTGTCCTGGGAGTGTTTGATGAGGACAGTGTCGAGGGAGCTTTACTCTGTATCTAACCCCTGTACTGTACCTGTCCTGGGAGTGTTTGATGGGGGACAGTGTAGAGGGAGCTTTACTCTGTATCTAACCCCCGTACTGTACCTGTCCTGGGAGTGTTTGATGAGGACAGTGTCGAGGGAGCTTTACTCTGTATCTAACCCCTGTACTGTACCTGTCCTGGGGAGTGTTTGATGGGGGACAGTGTAGAGGGAGCTTTACTCTGTATCTAACCCCCGTACTGTACCTGTCCTGGGGAGTGTTTGATGGGGGACAGTGTAGAGGGAGCTTTACTCTGTATCTAACCCCCTGTACTGTACCTGTCCTGGGAGTGTTTGATGGGGGACAGTGTAGAGGGAGCTTTACTCTGTATCTAACCCCGTACTGTACCTGTCCTGGGAGTATTTGATGGGGGACAGTGTGGAGGGAGCTTTACTCTGTATCTAACCCCCGTACTGTACCTGTCCTGGGAGTGTTTGATGGGGGACAGTGTGGAGGGAGCTTTACTCTGTATCTAACCCCCGTACTGTACCTGTCCTGGGAGTGTTTGCTGGGGGGGACACTAGCTGTATTTTGGGAATGTTTGTTTTTTTTGATGTACAGGGGAACCTATCGTGCGACTTCCTGCCTCACTCTATCTCTCACGGAGTGATATGTGCTGCTCCTTTGATACCGAGGTGTGGAATTGTCTCGTCTCATTGAGGTTCGCTGCTGCCTCGCTTAAAGGGAAGGCGGAGTTGGGTTTTTTTTTTGGCCGTGCGTCTGCTGGGAATGGAGGCCCCAGACGTTGGGTTAATCTCTCTTGGAGCAGGACATGAAACAGGAGCGGGCGAAGGCCGTTCGGCCCCTCGAGCCTGTTCCGCCGGTCAATGCGATCGTGTCGTTTCTTCTGCCTCAACCGCACCTTCCCGCATGCTCCCCGTATCCCACCATCGCGGAGAATCCTAAAGCCTCTCAAACCCCCGGGGGAACCATCCCTTCAAATTGACTCCCTCGGCCTCCGGTCCCACGGTTCTGCCAGTGTTGTGAAGGCGCACAGCAAGCTCCCAAACGTTGCGATGATGGTTCTCACGTGAACATTACGGATCCCATTGCACCATTTGCAAGGCAAGCTCTGGGCGGAGGGGTAGGGGGGGGTGGGCGGGCAAGGGGGGAGGAGTTCTCCGCACCCCCCCCCACCCCCCCCCCCCGCGGCCTAATATCGATCCATGAACCAACATCGCGAACAAAAAAGAGAGAGCATGTGGTCCTTTGTCACATTCCTGTTTGTGGGATCTTGCTGTGCGTAGACTGCCTGTCGTGTTTCCTCCATGGCAACAGTGACTGCACTTCAAACTCCTCTCTTTCTCTCCATCTCTCTCTCTCTCTCTTTCTCTCTGCCTCTCCCTCTCTCTGTCCCTGTCTCTCCCTCTCCCTCCCTATGTCTCTCCCTCCCTCTGTCTCTCCCTCTCTCTGTCTCCCCCTCCCCCTCTCCCTCCCGATGTCTCCCCCTCCCTCTGTCTCTCCCTCCCTCTGTCTCTCCCTCTGCCATTCTCTCCCTCTCCCTCTCTATGTCTCTCCCTATGTCTTTCCCTCCCTCTGTCTCTCCCTCCCTCTGTCTCTCCCACTCTCTGTCTCTCCCTCCCTCTGTCTCTCCCTCCCTCTGTCTCTCCCTCCCTCTGCCATTCTCTCCCTCTCCCTCTCTATGTCTCTCCCTATGTCTTTCCCTCCCTCTGTCTCTCCCACTCTCTGTCTCTCCCTCTCCCTCCCTATGTCTCTCCCTCCCTCTGTCTCTCCCTCCCTCTGTCTCTCCCTCTCTGTCTCGCCCTCTCCTTGCCTCTCGCCCTCTCTCTCTGACTCTTTCTCTCTCACTCTGTCCCTGTCTCTCACTCTGTCTCTCCCTCCCTCTGTCTCTCCCTCTCCCTCTCTATGTCTCTCCCTATGTCTTTCCCTCCCTCTGTCTCCCTCCCTCTGTCTCTCCCACTCTCTGTCTCTCCCACTCTCTGTCTCTCCCTCCCTCTGTCTCTCCCTCCCTCTGTCTCTCCCTCTGCCATTCTCTCCCTCTCCCTCTCTATGTCTCTCCCTATGTCTTTCCCTCCCTCTCCCTCTCCCTCCCTCTGTCTCTCCCTCTCTCTCTGTCCCTCTCTCTGTCTCTCCCTCTGCCATTCTCTGTCTCGCCCTCTCCCTGCCTCTCGCCCTCTCCCTGCCTCTCGCCCTCTCCCTGCCTCTCGCCCTCTCTCTCTGACTCTTTCTCTCTCACTCTGTCCCTGTCTCTCACTCTGTCTCTCCCTCCCTGTCTCTTCCTCTCTCTCTCTCCCTCTCCCTCCCTCTCTGTCTCTCCCTCCCTCTCTGTCTCTCCCTCCCTCTCTGTCTGTCTGTCTCTCTGTGTCTCTCTCTGTCTGTCTCTCTCTGTCTCCCTCTCTCTCTGTCTCTCTCTCTGTCTGTCTGTCTCTCTCCCTCCCTCTCTGTCTGTCTGTCTGTCTCTCTCCCTCCCTCTCTGTCTGTCTGTCTCTCTCCCTCCCTCTCTGTCTGTCTCTCTGTCTGTCTGTCTCTCTCTCTCTGTCTGTCTCTCTCTCTGTCTGTCTGTCTGTCTCTCTCTGTCTCTCTCTCTGTCTGTCTCTCTCTCTGTCTCTCTCTGTCTCTCTCTCTGTCTGTCTGTCTCTCTCTGTCTCCCTCTCTGTCTGTCTGTCTGTCTCTCTCTCTCTGTCTGTCTCTCTCTCTGTCTGTCTGTCTGTCTCTCTCTGTCTCTCTCTCTGTCTCTCTGTCTCTCTCTGTCTCTCTCTCTGTCTGTCTGTCTCTCTCTCTGTCTGTCTGTCTCTCTCTGTCTCCCTCTCTGTCTGTCTGTCTGTCTCTCTCTCTCTGTCTGTCTCTCTCTCTGTCTGTCTCTCTTTCCCAGTGTTAGTGCTGCTGTTTTGGGAATATTTTCAGTCGAGGCAGGCTGGAGGTTTTTCTGGCGAGCAATGCCTGTTATTTTTCCGCACTGCGTGCCTGCGGATTTGGATAACTGGCCCCTGCTGCCGAGAGGAAATGATTTACAATAGCTGGTGTTATTAATAGAGCAGTCGATGACTGTGAGCGCTCTGTGTGTGACTCAAGGGTGGTGTGGGAGCCAGATGTGTGCCTTCACTTTTTCCCCTGTGTTGCAGACTGAATCTGCCTCTTTCTCCCTCTGCTTCCTGGAGGTCCAGATTCCAGGCTCTGTCCCCACGGCCTCACTCTGAAGTCCAGTGATGGGGGAGGGTGGAGTGGGATCAGCAGCCTGCATCCAGGCCTCGCTGACGGGCTTGGCTCGAACTGAAGCCTGGAGGGCGGTATTATTTGCCTAGGCCTCACTGAGAGGCCTGTCACTAACTTTTTTTAAACTTCATTCCTGGGATGTGGGCGTCACTGGCCAGGCCAGCACTTATTGCCCATCCCTAATTGCCCCTTGAGAAGGCGGTGGTGAGCTGCCTTCTTGAACCGCTGCAGTCCGTGTGGGGTAGGTGCACCCAGAGTGCGGTGAGGAAGGGAGTTCCGGGATTTTGACCCAGCGCCAGTGAAGGAACGGCCGATATAGTTCCAAGTCAGGATGGTGTGTGACTTGGAGGGGAACTTGCAGGTGGTGGTGTTCCCATGTATTTGCTGCCCTTGTCCTTCTAGTTGGTGGAGGTCGCGGGTTTGGGCGGTGCTGTCTAAGGAGCCTTGGTGAGTTGCTGCAGTGCATCTTGTAGATGGTACACACTGCTGTCACTGTGTGTCGGTGGTGGAGGGAGTGAATGTTTGTGGATGGGGTGCCAATCAAGTGGGCTGCTTTGTCCCGGATGGTGTCGAGCTTCCTGAGTGTTGTTGGAGCTGCACCCATCCAGGCAAGTGGAGAGTATTCCATCACACTCCTGACTTGTGCCTTGTAGATGGTGGACAGGCTTTGGGGAGTCAGGAGGTGAGTTACTCACTGCAGAATTCCCAGCCTCTGACCTGCTCTTGTAGTCACGGTATTTATATGGCTGGCCCAGTTCAGTTTCTGGTCAATGGTAACCCCCAGGATGTTGATCGTGGGGGATTCAGAGATGGTAATGCCATTGAATGTCAAGGGGAGATGGTTCGATTCTCTCTTGTTGGAGATGGTCATTGCCTGGCACTTGTGTGGCGTGAATGTTACTTGCCGCTTCTCAGCACAAGCCTGGATATTGTCCAGGTCTTGCTGCATTTCTACACGGACTGCTTCAGTATCTGAGGAGTCACGAATGGTGCTGAACATTGTGCAATCATCAGCGAACATCCCCACTTCTGACCTTATGATTGAAGGAAGGTCATTGATGAAGCAGCTGAAGATGGTTGGGCCGAGGACACTACCCTGAGGAACTCCTGCAGTGATGTCCTGGAGCTCAGATGATTGACCTCCAACAACCACAACCATCTTCCTTTGCGCTCGGTATGACTCCAACCAGCGGAGGGTTTTCCCCCTGATTCCCATTGACTCCAGTTTTGCTCGGGCTCCTTGATGCCATACTCGGTCAACTGAAGCCTGCAGGGTGGGATTACACAGCCTGTGCCTAACTGACAGGCCTGTCTCTAACTAAAGGCTGTAGGGTGGGATTACACAGCCTGTGCCTAGGCCTCACTGATGGGCCTGGCTCTAATTGAAGCCTGGATGGTGGGATTATTTGCCTAGGCCTCACTGACAGGCCTATCTCTAATTGAAGGCTGTAGGGTGGGATGACACAGCCTGTGCCTAGGCCTCACAGACGGGCCTGTCTCTAACTGAAGCCTGGATGGTGGGATTATTTGCCTAGGCCTCACTTATGGGCCTGTCTCGAGCTGAAGGTTGTAGGGTGGGATTACACAGCCTGTGCCTAGGCCTCACTGATGGGCCTGGCTCTAATTGAAGCCTGGATGGTGGGATTATTTGCCTAGGCCTCACTGACAGGCCTATCTCTAATTGAAGGCTGTAGGGTGGGATTACACAGCCTGTGCCTAGGCCTCACTGACGGGCCTGTCTCTAACTGAAGCCTGGAGGGTGGGATTATTTGACCCCGAGCCACGTGGGGAGGTATTAGGGACAGGCTCAAACGCTCAGTCAAAGAGGTCGCTTTTCAGGATCGTCTTGAAGGAGGAGAGAGAGAGAGGGGCGGAGAGGTAGAGGGGGGAATTCCAGAGCGGAGGGCCCCAGGCAGCTGATTTTAACTACAATGAGGAGACATTTCTTCACACAGAGGGTGGTGACTGTATGGAATTCTCCACCTCAGAACGTTTCAGATGCTCCAGCATTGAGTGTATACGAGACTGAGATTGATAGATTTTTGGCAGGGCAGTCTCGAGGGGCAGAGGGGACGTGTCCTGTCCTTCTGTTCTGACGTTAAGGGAGGTGTCTTGCCTTGGCTTGAAGGTGTTCTGAGGGTCAAGGATGGAATCTCGGGGGACGGAGGGGTATCCCGATAGTGAGGGAGCTGGATTAACATCAGTAGAGATACAGTCAGTAACACAGGGCACTGGGGGGAGAGGGGTTACTGTGTGACAGTGTGAGGGAGCTGGATTAACATCAGTAGAGATACAGTCAGTAACACAGGGCGCTGGGGAGAGAGGGGTTACTGAGTGAGTGTGAGGGAGCTGGATTAACATCAGTAGAGATACAGTCAGTAACACAGGGCGCTGGGGGAGAGGGGTTACTGAGTGACAGTGTGAGGGAGCTGGATTAACATCAGTAGAGATACAGTCAGTAACACAGGGCGCTGCGGGGAGAGAGGGGTTACTGAGTGACAGTGTGAGGGAGCTGGATTAACATCAGTAGAGATACAGTCAGTAACACAGGGCACTGGGGGGAGAGGGGTTACTGAGTGACAGTGTGAGGGAGCTGGATTAACATCAGTAGAGATACAGTCAGTAACACAGGGCGCTGGGGAGAGAGGGGTTACTGAGTGACAGTGTGAGGGAGCTGGATTAACATCAGTAGAGATACAGTCAGTAACACAGGGCGCTGGGGGAGAGGGGTTACTGAGTGACAGTGTGAGGGAACTGGATTAACATCAGTAGAGATACAGTCAGTAACACAGGGCGCTGGGGGGAGAGGGGTTACTGAGTGACAGTGTGAGGGAGCTGGATTAACATCAGTAGAGATACAGTCAGTAACACAGGGTGCTGGGGGGAGAGGGGTTACTGAGTGACAGTGTGAGGGAGCTGGATTAACATCAGTAGAGATACAGTCAGTAACACAGTGTGCTGGGGGAGAGGGATTACTGAGTGACAGTGTGAGGGAGCTGGATTAACATCAGTAGAGATACAGTCAGTAACACAGGGCGCTGGGGGGAGAGGGGTTACTGAGAGACAGTGTGAGGGAGCTGGATTAACATCAGTAGAGATACAGTCAGTAACACAGGGTGCTGGGGGAGAGAGGGGTTACTGAGTGACAGTGTGAGGGAGCTGGATTAACATCAGTAGAGATACAGTCAGTAACACAGGGTGCTGGGGGGAGAGGGGTTACTGAGTGACAGTGTGAGGGAGCTGGATTAACATCAGTAGAGATACAGTCAGTAACACAGGGCGCTGGGGGGGAAAGGGATTACTGAGTGACAGTGTGAGAGAGCTGGATTAACATCAGTAGAGATACAGTCAGTAACACAGGGCGCTGGGGGAGAGGGGTTACTGAGTGACAGTGTGAGGGAGCAGGATTAACATCAGTAGAGATACAGTCAGTAACACAGGGTGCTGGGGGGAGAGGGGTTACTGAGTGACAGTGTGAGGGAGCTGGATTAACATCAGTAGAGATACAGTCAGTAACACAGGGTGCTGGGGGAGAGGGGTTACTGAGTGACAGTGTGAGGGAGCAGGATTAACATCAACACAGATGACTAATGGGGAGAGGTGGGTGAGAGGGTTAATCTCCCTCCAATAGGGAACTGGCTGCCCGGTGTGTGTAACTGGGGAGAGGTGGGTGAGAGGGTTAATCCCCGTACAAGAGGGAACTGGCTGCCCGGGGTCTGTCTGTAACTCAAAGGGTGGGTTGGAGAATGTGTATGGGTCTCGGGCTCAGGGTTTAATTACATTCCAGTAGCGGAGAGTGAGATTATAAACTTTCCATATTTAGCAATCTTTGAGCAAGGCTGCCCAAAACACTCAGCCAAAATATCAGCAGTAAGAGGCACATGGAAATATCTGTACACTGACTGGTGTCTCTCAGTCCCCTCTCTCTCAGGGTGATATCTGTACACTGACTGGTGTCTCTCAGTCCCTCTCTCTCTGGGTGATTTCTGTACACTGACTGGTGTCTCAGTCCCCTCTCTCTCAGGGTGATATCTGTACACTGACTGGTGTCTCTCAGTCCCTCTCTCTCAGGGTGATATCTGTACACTGACTGGTGTCTCTCAGTCCCTCTCTCTCTCAGGGAGACATCAGTACACTGACTGGTGTCTCTCAGTCCCTCTCTCTCAGGGTGATATCTGTACACTGACTGGTGTCTCTCAGTCCCCTCTCTCTCAGGGTGATATCTGTACACTGACTGGTGTCTCTCAGTCCCTCTCTCAGGGTGATATCTGTACACTGACTGGTGTCTCTCAGTCCCTCTCTCTCAGGGTGATATCTGTACACTGACTGGTGTCTCTCAGTCCTCTCTCTCTCAGGGTGATATCTGTACACTGACTGGTGTCTCTCAGTCTCTCTCTCTCAGGATGATATCTGTACACTGACTGGTGTCTCTCAGTCCCCTCTCTCTCAGGGTGATATCTGTACACTGACTGGTGTCTCTCACTCCCCTCTCTCAGGGTGATATCTGTACACTGACTGGTGTCTCTCAGTCCCTCTCTCTCAGGGTGATATCTGTACACTGACTGGTGTCTCTCAGTCCCTCTCTCTCAGGGTGATATCTGTACACTGACTGGTGTCTCTCAGTCCCCTCTCTCTCAGGGTGATATCTGTACACTGACTGGTGTCTCTCAGTCCCTCTCTCTCAGGGTGATATCTGTACACTGACTGGTGTCTCTCAGTCCCCTCTCTCTCAGGGTGATATCTGTACACTGACTGGTGTCTCTCAGTCCCCTCTCTCTCAGGGTGATATCTGTACACTGACTGGTGTCTCTCAGTCCCCTCTCTCTCAGGGTGATATCTGTACACTGACTGGTGTCTCTCAGTCCCCTCTCTCTCAGGGTGATATCTGTACACTGACTGGTGTCTCTCAGTCCCTCTCTCTCAGGGTGATATCTGTACACTGACTGGTGTCTCTCAGTCCCTCTCTCTCAGGGTGATATCTGTACACTGACTGGTGTCTCTCAGTCCTCTCTCTCTCAGGATGATATCTGTACACTGACTGGTGTCTCTCAGTCTCTATCTCTCAGGGTGATATCTGTACACTGACTGGTGTCTCTCAGTCCCTCTCTCTCAGGGTGATATCTGTACACTGACTGGTGTCTCTCAGTCCCCTCTCTCTCAGGGTGATATCTGTACACTGACTGGTGTCTCTCAGTCCCTCTCTCTCAGGGTGATATCTGTACACTGACTGGTGTCTCTCAGTCCCTCTCTCTCAGGGTGATATCTGTACACTGACTGGTGTCTCTCAGTCCCTCTCTCTCAGGGTGATATCTGTACACTGACTGGTGTCTCTCAGTCCCTCTCTCTCAGGGTGATATCTGTACACTGACTGGTGTCTCTCAGTCCTCTCTCTCTCAGGATGATATCTGTACACTGACTGGTGTCTCTCAGTCCCTCTTTCTCAGGGTGATATCTGTACACTGTCTGGTGTCTCTCAGTCCTCTCTCTCTGAGGATGATATCTGTACACTGACTGGTGTCTCTCAGTCCCCTCTTTCTCAGGGTAATATCTGTACACTGACTGGTGTCTCTCAGTCCCTCTCTCTCAGGGTGATATCTGTACACTGACTGGTGTCTCTCAGTCCCCTCTCTCTCAGGGTGATATCTGTACACTGACTGGTGTCTCTCAGTCCTCTCTCTCTCAGGATGATATCTGTACACTGACTGGTGTCTCTCAGTCCCTCTTTCTCAGGGTGATATCTGTACACTGTCTGGTGTCTCTCAGTCCTCTCTCTCTGAGGATGATATCTGTACACTGACTGGTGTCTCTCAGTCCCCTCTTTCTCAGGGTAATATCTGTACACTGACTGGTGTCTCTCAGTCTCTCTCTCTCAGGGTGATATCTGTAAACTGACTGGTGTCTCTCAGTCCCCTCTTTCTCAGGGTAATATCTGTACACTGACTGGTGTCTCTCAGTCCCCTCTCTCTCAGGGTGATATCTGTACACTGACTGGTGTCTCTCAGTCCCCTTTCTCTCAGGGTGATATCTGTACACTGACTGGTGTCTCAGTCCCCTCTTTCTCAGGGTAATATCTGTACACTGACTGGTGTCTCTCAGTCCCCTCTCTCTCAGGGTGATATCTGTACACTGACTGGTGTCTCTCAGTCCCCTCTCTCTCAGGGTGATATCTGTACACTGACTGGTGTCTCAGTCCCCTCTTTCTCAGGGTAATATCTGTACACTGACTGGTGTCTCTCAGTCCTCTCTCTCTCAGGATGATATCTGTACACTGACTGGTGTCTCTCAGTCCTCTCTCTCTCAGGGTGATATCTGTACACTGACTGGTGTCTCTCAGTCTCTCTCTCTCAGGGTGATATCTGTACACTGACTGGTGTCTCTCAGTCCCTCTCTCTCTCAGGGTGATATCTGTACACTGACTGGTGTCTCAGTCCCCTCTTTCTCAGGGTAATATCTGTACACTGACTGGTGTCTCTCAGTCCCCTCTCTCTCAGGGTGATATCTGTACACTGACTGGTGTCCCTCAGTCCCCTCTCTCTCAGGGTGATATCTGTACACTGACTGGTGTCTCTCAGTCTCTCTCTCTCAGGGTGATATCTGTACACTGACTGGTGTCTCTCAGTCTCTCTCTCTCAGGGTGATATCTGTACACTGACTGGTGTCTCTCAGTCTCTCTCTCTCTCAGGGTGATATCTGTACACTGACTGGTGTCTCTCAGTCCCCTCTCTCTCAGGGTGATATCTGTACACTGACTGGTGTCTCTCAGTCCCCTCTCTCTCAGGGTGATATCTGTACACTGACTGGTGTCCCCCAGTCCCTCTCTCTCAGGGTGATATCTGTACATTGACTGGTGTCTCTCAGTCCCCTCTCTCTCAGGGTGATATCTGTACACTGACTGGTGTCTCTCAGTCCCTCTCTCTCAGGGTGATATCTGTACACTGACTGGTGTCTCTCAGTCCCTCTCTCTCAGGGTGATATCTGTACACTGACTGGTGTCTCTCAGTCCCCTCTCTCTCAGGGTGATATCTGTACACTGACTGGTGTCTCTCAGTCCCTCTCTCTCAGGGTGATATCTGTACAATGACTGTGTCTCTCAGTCCCTCTCTCTCAGGGTGATATCTGTACACTGACTGGTGTCTCTCAGTCCCCTCTCTCTCAGGGTGATATCTGTACACTGACTGGTGTCTCTCAGTCCCTCTCTCTCAGGGTGATATCTGTACACTGACTGGTGTCTCTCAGTCCCTCTCTCTCAGGGTGATATCTGTACACTGACTGGTGTCTCTCAGTCCCTCTCTCTCTCAGGGTGATATCTGTACACTGACTGGTGTCTCTCAGTCCCCTCTCTCTCAGGGTGATATCTGTACACTGACAGGTGTCTCTCAGTCCCCTCTCTCTCAGGGTGATATCTGTACACTGACTGGTGTCTCTCAGTCCCTCTCTCTCAGGGTGATATCTGTACACTGACTGGTGTCTCTCAGTCCCCTCTCTCTCAGGGTGATATCTGTACACTGACTGGTGTCTCTCAGTCCCCTCTCTCTCAGGGTGATATCTGTACACTGACTGGTGTCTCTCAGTCCCTCTCTCTCAGGGTGATATCTGTACACTGACTGGTGTCTCTCAGTCCCTCTCTCTCAGGGTGATATCTGTACACTGACTGGTGTCTCTCAGTCCCTCTCTCTCTCAGGGTGATATCTGTACACTGACTGGTGTCCCTCAGTCCTCTCTCTCAGGGTGATATCTGTACACTGACTGGTGTCTCTCAGTCCCTCTCTCTCAGGGTGATATCTGTACACTGACTGGTGTCTCTCAGTCCCTCTCTCTCTCAGGGTGATATCTGTACACTGACTGGTGTCTCTCAGTCCCCTCTCTCTCAGGGTGATATCTGTACACTGACTGGTGTCTCTCAGTCCCTCTCTCTCTCAGGGTGATATCTGTACACTGACTGGTGTCTCTCAGTCCCTCTCTCTCAGGGTGATATCTGTACACTGACTGGTGTCTCTCAGTCCCTCTCTCTCAGGGTGATATCTGTACACTGACAGGTGTCTCTCAGTCCCCTCTCTCTCAGGGTGATATCTGTACACTGACAGGTGTCTCTCAGTCCCCTCTCTCTCAGGGTGATATCTGTACACTGACTGGTGCCTCTCAGTCCCTCTCTCAGGATGATATCTGTACACTGACTGGTGCCTCTCAGTCCCTCTCTCTCAGGGTGATATCTGTACACTGACTGGTGTCTCTCAGTCCCTCTCTCTCTCAGGGTGATATCTGTACACTGACTGGTGTCTCTCAGTCCCTCTCTCTCTCAGGGTGATATCTGTACACTGACTGGTGTCTCTCAGTCCCTCTCTCAGGGTGATATCTGTACACTGACTGGTGCCTCTCAGTCCCTCTCTCAGGGTGATATCTGTACACTGACTGGTGTCTCTCAGTCCCCTCTCTCTCAGGGTGATATCTGTACACTGACTGGTGTCTCTCAGTCCCCTCTCTCTCAGGGTGATATCTGTACACTGACAGATGTCTCTCAGTCCCCTCTCTCTCAGGGTGATATCTGTACACTGACTGGTGTCTCTCAGTCCCTCTCTCAGGGTGATATCTGTACACTGACTGGTGTCTCTCAGTCCCCTCTCTCTCAGGGTGATATCTGTACACTGACAGATGTCTCTCAGTCCCCTCTCTCTCAGGGTGATATCTGTACACTGACTGGTGCCTCTCAGTCCCTCTCTCAGGGTGATATCTGTACACTGACTGGTGTCTCTCAGTCCCCTCTCTCTCAGGGTGATATCTGTACACTGACTGGTGTCTCTCAGTCCCCTCTCTCTCAGGGTGATATCTGTACACTGAATGGTGTCTCTCAGTCCCCTCTCTCAGGGTGATATCTGTACACTGACTGGTGTCTCTCAGTCCCTCTCTCTCAGGGTGATATCTGTACACTGACTGGTGTCTCTCAGTCCCTCTCTCTCAGGGTGATATCTGTACACTGACTGGTGTCTCTCAGTCCCCTCTCTCTCAGGGTGATATCTGTACACTGACTGGTGTCTCTCAGTCCCCTCTCTCTCAGGGTGATATCTGTTCACTGACTGGTGTCTCTCAGTCCCCTCTCTCTCAGGGTGATATCTGTACACTGACTGGTGTCTCTCAGTCCCTCTCTCTCAGGGTGATATCTGTACACTGACTGGTGTCTCTCAGTCCCTCTCTCAATGCCGAGGGAATATCAGAGGCTTGGGAAAACCACCACCTGCAATTTCCTTCCAAGTCACACACCCTCCTGACTTGGAACTAAATCGTAATTACTTCACTGTTGCTGTGTCAAAATCCTGGAACTCCCTTCCGAACAGCACTCTGGGTGTATCTACCCCACATGGACTGCAGCGGTTCAAGAAGGCAGCTCACCACCACCTTCTCAAGGGCAATATCTGCTGGTCTAGCCAGTGACACCCACATCCCGTGAAATGAATAAAAATATCTATCCCTGCTTTTTTTGTTTCTTGATGGGGGACAGTGTAGAGGGAGCTTTACTCTGTATCTAACCCCCGTACTGTACCTGTCCTGGGAGTGTTTGATGGGGACAGTGTAGAGGGAGCTTTACTCTGTATCTAACCCCCCGTACTGTACCTGTCCTGGGGAGTGTTTGATGGGGACAGTGTAGAGGGAGCTTTACTCTGTATCTAACCCCCCGTACTGTACCTGTCCTGGGAGTGTTTGATGGGGGACAGTGTAGAGGGAGCTTTACTCTGTATCTAACCCCCGTACTGTACCTGTCCTGGGAGTGTTTGATGGGGGACAGTGCAGAGGGAGCTTTACTCTGTATCTAACCCCCGTACTGTACCTGTCCTGGGAGTGTTTGATGGGGGACAGTGTAGAGGGAGCTTTACTCTGTATCTAACCCCCCGTACTGTACCTGTCCTGGGAGTGTTTGATGGGGACAGTGTAGAGGGAGCTTTACTCTGTATCTAACCCCCGTACTGTACCTGTCCTGGGAGTGTTTGATGGGGGACAGTGTAGAGGGAGCTTTACTCTGTATCTAACCCCCGTACTGTACCTGTCCTGGGAGTGTTTGATGGGGACAGTGTAGAGGGAGCTTTACTCTGTATCTAACCCCCGTACTGTACCTGTCCTGGGAGTGTTTGATGGGGGACAGTGTAGAGGGAGCTTTACTCTGTATCTAACCCCCGTACTGTACCTGTCCTGGGGAGTGTTTGATGGGGGACAGTGTAGAGGGAGCTTTGCTCTGTATCTAACCCCAGTACTGTACCTGTCCTGGGGAGTGTTTGATGGGGGACAGTGTAGAGGGAGCTTTACTCTGTATCTAACCCCAGTACTGTACCTGTCCTGGGGAGTGTTTGATGGGGGACAGTGTAGAGGGAGCTTTCCTCTGTATCTAACCCCCGTACTGTACCTGTCCTGGGGAGTGTTTGATGGGGGACAGTGTAGAGGGAGCTTTACTCTGTATCTAACCCCCATACTGTACCTGTCCTGGGAGTGTTTGGGGGACAGTGTAGAGGGAGCTTTACTCTGTATCTAACCCCCGTACTGTACCTGTCCTGGGAGTGTTTGATGGGGGACAGTGTAGAGGGAGCTTCACTCTGTATCTAACCCCCGTACTGTACCTGTCCTGGGAGTGTTTGATGGGGACAGTGTAGAGGGAGCTTTACTCTGTATCTAACCCCCGTACTGTACCTGTCCTGGGAGTGTTTGATGGGGGACAGTGTCGAGGGAGATTTACTCTGTATCTAACCCCCGTACTGTACCTGTCCTGGGGAGTGTTTGATGGGGACAGTGTAGAGGGAGCTTTACTCTGTATCTAACCCCCGTACTGTACCTGTCCTGGGGAGTGTTTGATGGGGACAGTGTAGAGGGAGCTTTACTCTGTATCTAACCCCCGTACTGTACCTGTCCTGGGAGTGTTTGATGGGGGACAGTGTAGAGGGAGCTTTACTCTGTATCTCACCCCCCGTACTGTACCTGTCCTGGGGAGTGTTTGATGGGGGACAGTGTAGAGGGAGCTTGACTCTGTATCTAACCCCCCGTACTGTACCTGTCCTGGGGAGTGTTTGATGAGGACAGTGTAGAGGGAGCTTGACTCTGTATCTAACCCCCGTACTGTACCTGTCCTGGGGAGTGTTTGATGGGGGACAGTGCAGAGGGAGCTTTACTCTGTATCTAACCCCCGTACTGTACCTGTCCTGGGAGTGTTTGATGGAGGACAGTGTAGAGGGAGCTTTACTCTGTATCTAACCCCTGTACTGTACCTGTCCTGGGAGTGTTTGATGGGGGACAGTGTGGAGGGAGCTTTACTCTGTATCTAACCCCCATACTGTACCTGTCCTGGGAGTGTTTGATGGAGGACAGTGTAGAGGGAGCTTTACTCTGTATCTAACCCCTGTACTGTACCTGTCCTGGGAGTGTTTGATGGGGACAGTGTAGAGGGAGCTTTACTCTGTATCTAACCCCTGTACTGTACCTGTCCTGGGAGTGTTTGATGGGGGACAGTGTAGAGGGAGCTTTACTCTGTATCTAACCCCCGTACTGTACCTATCCTGGGAGTGTTTGATGGGGGACAGTGTAGAGGGAGCTTGACTCTGTATCTAACCCCCGTACTGTACCTGTCCTGGGGAGTGTTTGATGGGAGTCACTGTAGAGGGAGCTCTCTGCTGGGAAGTGTGTTAATTGAGTACGGGAATGGATTATGTTTCGTAATCGGTCTCGGAGGAGAACAGATGTTCTAAGGTCGTTTCTATATCCAGTGCTTCTGAAATATTCTGTGTGCGGACATGTCCTGAACGGAATTGAGTTGGATTGCTCTGGACTGTAGATGGAGAGTGTTTGATAAGTAAGTTCCCAGTGATTCAGAAGGGAAGGTCACGCAGCATGCTGGGGTTAGAGTGTGTGTACAGGATGTAGCACCCAGTTAATAAAGCATGGGAAACATTCCTTGCTCAGACAGTCGCTGATTGACCAGTCTGCAGTTCCTCACATTGTATATACTCAATGCTGCATTGAGTAACTGTCAAGGAAACATAGAAAATAGGAGCAGGAGTAGGCCATTCGGCCCTTCGAGCCTGCTCTGCCGTTCATTACGATCACGGCTGATCATCCAACTCAGCAACCTTTTCCCGTTTTCCCCCCCATACCCTTTGATCCCTTCAGACACAAGAGCTATCTCTAACTCCTCCTTGAAAACACACAATGTTTTGGCCTCAACTGCTTTCTGCGGGAGGGAATTCCACAGGCTCACCACTCTCTGGGTGAAGTAATTTCTCCTCATCTCCGTCCTGAATGGTTTGCCCTCGTATCCTCAGACTATGACCCCTGGTTCTGGACTCCCCCACCATCGGGAACATCCTTCCTGCATGTACCCTGTCAAGTCCTGTTAGGATTTTATAGGTTTCTATGAGATCCCCCCTCACTCTTCCGAACTCCAGCGGATATAAACCGAACCGACTCAATCTCCCCTCGTACGTCAGTCCCACCATCCCAGGATGGTAAACCTTCGCTGCACTCCCTCTCTAGCAAGAACATCCTTCCTCAGATAAGGAGACCAGAAATCCACACTATGTTCCGGGTGTGACCTCACCAAGGCCCCGTATAACTGCAGCAAGACATCCCTGCTCCTGTACTCTAATCCTCTCACTATGAAGGCCAACATACCATTTGCCCTTTTTTTACCGTCTGTTGCACCTGCATGCTGACGTTCAGCGACTGGTGTACGAGAACACCCAGGTCTGGCTGCATATTCCCCCTCTCTCAGTTTACAGCCGTTCAGATAGTAATCTGCCTTCCTGCTTTTGCTACCAAAGTGGATAACCTCACACAGAGGCATGCAAAACACCATCTCGCTGTAACATTGATATCCCACACCCTTCTTTGTAACACGAATATATCACAAACCCCTCACTGTAACACTGAGATATCCCAAACCCCTGACTATAACATTGAGATATCCCACACCCCTCACTGTAACACTGAGATATCCCAAACCCCTGACTGTAACACTGAGATATCCCACACCACTCACTCTAACACTGAGATATCCCACACCCCTCACTGTAACATTGATATATCCCACACCCCTCACTGTAACACTGAGATATCCCACACCCCTCACTGTAACACTGAGATATCCCACACCCCTCACTGTAACACTGAGATATCCCACACCCCTCACTGTAACACTGATATATCCCACACCCCTCACTGTAACACTGATATATCCCACACCCCTCACTGTAACACTGATATATCCCACACCCCTCACTGTAACACTGATATATCCCACACCCCTCACTGTAACACTGATATATCCCACACCCCTCACTGAAACACTAATATATCCCAAACCCCTCACTGTAACACTGAGATATCCCAAACCCCTGACTGTAACACTGATATATCCCACACCCCTCACTGTAACACTAATATATCCCACACACCTCACTGAAACACTAATATATCCCAAACCCCTCAATGTAACACTGAAATATCCCACACTCCTCACTGTAACAATGATATATCCCACACCCCTCACTGTAACACTGATATATCCCACACCCCTCACTGTAACACTGATATATCCCACACCCCTCACTGTAACACTGATATATCCCACACCCCTCACTGTAACACTCTGATATATCCCACACCCCTCACTGCAACAATGATATATCCCAAACCCCTCACTGTAACACTCTGATATATCCCACACCCCTGACTGTAACACTGATATATCCCACACCCCTCACTGTAACACACTGATATATCCCACACCCCTCACTGTAACACTGAGATATCCCACACCCCTCACTGTAACACTGAGATATCCCACACCCCTCACTGTAACACTGAGATATCCCACACCCCTCACTGTAACACTGATATATCCCACACCCCTCACTGTAACACTGATATATCCCACACCCCTCACTGTAACACTGATATATCCCACACCCCTCACTGTAACACTGATATATCCCACACCCCTCACTGTAACACTGATATATCCCAAACCCCTCACTGTAACACTGATATATCCCAAACCCCTCACTGTAACACTGATATATCCCACACCCCTCACTGTAACACTGATATATCCCACACCCCTCACTGTAACACTGATATTCCCCACACCCCTCACTGTAACACTGATATATCCCACACCCCTCACTGTAACACTGATATATCCCACACTCCTCACTATAACACTGAGATATCCCACACCCCTCACTGTAACACTGAGATATCCCACACCCGCTCACTGTAACACTGATATATCCCACACCCCTCACTGCAACACTGAGATATCCCACACCCCTCACTGTAACACTGATATATCCCACACCCCTCACTGTAACACTGATATATCCCACACCCCTCACTGTAACACTGATATATCCCACACCCCTCACTGTAACACTGATATATCCCACACCCCTCACTGTAACACTGATATACCCCACACCTCTCACTGTAACACTGATATATCCCACACCCCTCACTGTAACACTGATATATCCCACACCCCTCACTGTAACACTGATATATCCCACACCCTCACTGCAACACTGAGATATCCCACACCCCTCACTGTAACACTGATATATCCCACACCCCTCACTGTAACACTGATATATCCCACACCCCTCACTGTAACACTGATATATCCCACACCCCTCACTGTAACACTGATATATCCCACACTCCTCACTGTAACACTGATATATCCCACACCCCTCACTGTAACACTGATATATCCCACACCCCTCACTGCAACACTGATATATCCCACTCCCCTCACTGTAACACTCTGATATATCCCACACCCCTCACTGTAACACTGATACATCCCACACCCCTCACTGTAACACTGATACATCCCACACCCCTCACTGAAACACTGATATATCCCACACCCCTCACTGTTACACTGAGATATCCCACACCCCTCACTGTTATTCTGATATATCCCACACCCCTCACTGTCACACACTGATATATCCCACACCCCTCACTGTCACACACTGATATATCCCACACCCCTCACTGTAACACTCTGATATTCCCCACACCCCTCACTGTAACACTGATATATCCCACACCCCTCCTTGGAACACTGATATATCCCACACCCCTCACTGTAACACTGATATATCCCAAACCCCTCACTGTAACACTGATATATCCCACACCCCTCACTGTAACACTGATATATCCCACTCCCCTCACTGTAACACTCTGATATATCCCCATCCCTCACTGTAACACTGATATATCCCACACTCCTCACTGGAACACTGATATATCCCACATTCCTCACTGTAACACTGATATATCCCACACACCTCACTGTAACACTGATATATCCCACACCCCTCACTGTAACACTCTGATATATCCCACAGCCCTCACTGTAACACTGATACATCCCACACACCTCACTGTAACACTGAGATATCCCACATCCCTCACTGTTACACTGAGATATCCCACACCCCTCACTGTAACACTGATACATCCCACACCCCTCACTGCAACACTGATATATCCCACACCCCTCACTGTAACACTGATATATCCCACACCCCTCACTGTAACACTGAGATATCCCACACCCCTCACTGTTATTCTGATATATCCCACACCCGTCACTGTCACACACTGATATATCCCACACCCCTCACTGTAACACTCTGATATTCCCCACACCCCTCACTGTAACACTGATATATCCCACACCCCTCACTGGAACACTGATATATCCCACACCCCTCACTGGAACACTGATATATCCCACACCCCTCACTGTAACACTGATATATCCCACACCCCTCACTGTAACACTGATATATCCCCATCCCTCACTGTAACACTGATATATCCCACACCCCTCACTGTAACACTGATATATCCCACACCCCTCACTCGAACACTGATATATCCCACACCCCTCACTGTAACACTGAGATATCCCACACCCCTCACTGTCACACTGAGATATCCCACACCCCTCACTGTTATTCTGATATATCCCACACCCCTCAATGTCACACACTGATATATCCCACACCCCTCACTGTAACACTCTGATATTCCCCACACCCCTCACTGTAACACTGATATATCCCACACCCCTCCTTGGAACACTGATATATCCCACACCCCTCACTGTAACACTGATATATCCCAAACCCCTCACTGTAACATTGATATATCCCACACCCCTCACTGTAACACTGATATATCCCACTCCCCTCACTGTAACACTCTGATATATCCCCATTCCTAACTGTAACACTGATATATCCCACACACCTCACTGTAACACTGATATATCCCACACCCCTCACTGTAACACTGAGATATCCCACACCCCTCACTGTAACACTGATATATCCCACATTCCTCACTGTAACACTGATATATCCCACACACCTCACTGTAACACTCTGATATTCCCCACACCCCTCACTGTAACACTGATATATCCCACACCCCTCCTTGGAACACTGATATATCCCACACCCCTCACTGTAACACTGATATATCCCACACCCCTCACTGTAACACTGATATATCCCCATCCCTCACTGTAACACTGATATATCCCACACCCCTCACTGTAACACTGATATATCCCACACCCCTCACTCGAACACTGATATATCCCACACCCCTCACTGTAACACTGAGATATCCCACACCCCTCACTGTCACACTGAGATATCCCACACCCCTCACTGTTATTCTGATATATCCCACACCCCTCAATGTCACACACTGATATATCCCACACCCCTCACTGTAACACTCTGATATTCCCCACACCCCTCACTGTAACACTGATATATCCCACACCCCTCCTTGGAACACTGATATATCCCACACCCCTCACTGTAACACTGATATATCCCAAACCCCTCACTGTAACATTGATATATCCCACACCCCTCACTGTAACACTGATATATCCCACTCCCCTCACTGTAACACTCTGATATATCCCCATTCCTAACTGTAACACTGATATATCCCACACACCTCACTGTAACACTGATATATCCCACACCCCTCACTGTAACACTGAGATATCCCACACCCCTCACTGTAACACTGATATATCCCACATTCCTCACTGTAACACTGATATATCCCACACCCCCTCACTGTAACACTGAGATATCCCACACCCCTCACTGTAACACTGATATATCCCACATTCCTCACTGTAACACTGATATATCCCACACCCCCTCACTGGAACACTGATATATCCCACATTCCTCACTGTAACACTGATATATCCCACACTCCTCACTGGAACACTGATATATCCCACACCTCTCACTGTAACATTGATATATCCCACTCCCCTCACTGTAACACTCTGATATATCCCCATTCCTAACTGTAACACTGATATATCCCACACACCTCACTGTAACACTGATATATCCCACACCCCTCACTGTAACACTGAGATATCCCACACCCCTCACTGTAACACTGATATATCCCACATTCCTCACTGTAACACTGATATATCCCACACACCTCACTGTAACACTGATATATCCCACACCCCTCACTGTAACACTGAGATATCCCACACCCCTCACTGTAACACTGATATATCCCACACCCCTCACTGTAACACTGATATATCCCACACCCCTCACTGTAACACTGATATATCCCACTCCCCTCACTGTAACACTCTGATATATCCCACAGCCCTCACTGTAACACTGATACATCCCACACCCCTCACTGTAACACTGAGATATCCCACACCTATGACTGTAACACTGAAACATCCCACACCCCTCACTGCAACACTGATATATCCCACACCCCTCACTGTAACACTGATATATCCCACACCCCTCACTGTAACTCTGATATATCCCACACCCCTCACTGTAACACTGAGATATCCCACACCCCTCACTGTAATTCTGAAAAATCCCACACCCCTCACTGTCACACACTGATATATCCCACACCCCTCACTGTAACACTCTGATATTCCCCACACCCCTCACTGTAACACTGATATATCCCACACCCCTCACTGTCACACACTGATATATCCCACACCCCTCACTGTAACACTGATAGATCCCACACCCCTCACTGTAACACTGATATATCCCACACCCCTCACTGTAACACTGATATATCCCACTCCCCTCACTGTAACACTCTGATATATCCCACACCCCTCACTGTAACACTGATACATCCCACACCCCTCACTGTAACACTGAGATATCCCACCCCCCTCACTGCAACACTGATATATCCCACACCCCTCACTGTAACACTTATATATCCCAAACCCCTCACTGTAACACTGATATATCCCACACCCCTCACTGTAACACTGATATATCCCCACACCCCTCACTGTAACACTGATATATCCCACACCCCTCACTGTAACACTGATATATCCCACACCCCTCACTCGAACACTGATATATCCCACACCCCTCACTGTAACACTGAGATATCCCACACCCCTCACTGTAACACTGAGATATCCCACACCCCTCACTGTAACACTGAGATATCCCACACCCCTCACTGTAACACTGAGATATCCCACACCCCTCACTGTAACACTGAGATATCTCACACCCCTCACTGTAACACTCTGATATATCCCACACCCCTCACTGTAACACTGATATATCCCACACCCCTCACTGTTACACTGATATATCCCACACCCCTCACTGTTACACTGAGATATCCCACACCCCTCACTGTAACACTGATACATCCCACACCCCTCACTGCAACACTGATATATCCCACACCCCTCACTGTAACACTGATATATCCCACACCCCTCACTGTAACACTGATACATCCCACACCCCTCACTGCAACACTGATATATCCCACACCCCTCACTGTAACACAGAGATATCCCACACCCCTCACTGTTATTCTGATATATCCCACACCCCTCACTGTCACACACTGATATATCCCACACCCCTCACTGTAACACTCTGATATTCCCCACACCCCTCACTGTAACACTGATATATCCCACACCCCTCACTGTCACAGACTGATATATCCCACACCCCTCACTGTCACACACTGATATATCCCACACCCCTCACTGTAACACTGATATATCCCACACCCCTCACTGTCACACTCTGATATTCCCCACACCCCTCACTGTAACACTGATAGATCCCACACCCTTCACTGTAACACTGATAGATCCCACACCCCTCACTGGAACACTGATATGTCCCACACCCTTCACTGGAACACTGATATATCCCACACCCCTCACTGTAACACTGATATATCCCACACCCCTCACTGTAACACTGATATATCCCACTCCCCTCACTGTAACACTCTGATATATCCCACACCCCTCACTGTAACACTGATACATCCCACACCCCTCACTGTAACACTGAGATATCCCACCCCCCTCACTGCAACACTGATATATCCCACACCCCTCACTGTAACACTTATATATCCCAAACCCCTCACTGTAACACTGATATATCCCACACCCCTCACTGTAACACTGATATATCCCACACCCCTCACTGTAACACTGATATATCCCACACCCCTCACTGTAACACTGATATATCCCACACCCCTCACTCGAAAACTGATATATCCCACACCCCTCACTGTAACACTGAGATATCCCACACCCCTCACTGTAACACAGAGATATCCCACACCCCTCACTGTAACACTGAGATATCCCACACCCCTCACTGTTACACTGAGATATCCCACACCCCTCACTGGAACACTGATACATCCCACACCCCTCACTGCAAACCTGATATATCCCACACCCCTCACTGTAAAACTGATATATCCCACACCCCTCACTGTAACACTGAGATATCCCACACCCCTCACTGTTATTCTGATATATCCCACACCCCTCACTGTCACACACTGATATATCCCACACCCCTCACTGTAACACTCTGATATTCCCCACACCCATCACTGTAACACTGATATATCCCACACCCCTCACTGTAACACTCTGATATTCCCCACACCCCTCACTGTAACACTGATAGATCCCACACCCCTCACTGGAACACTGATATATCCCACACCCCTCACTGGAACACTGATATATCCCACACCCCTCACTGTAACACTGATACATCCCACACCCCTCACTGTAACACTGAGATATCCCACCCCCCTCACTGCAACACTGATATATCCCACTCCCCTCACTGTAACACTGATATATCCCCATCCCTCAGTGTAACACTGATATATCCCACACCCCTCACTGTAACACTGATATATCCCACACCCCTCACTGTAACACTGATATATCCCACACCCCTCACTGTAACACTGATATATCCCACTCCCCTCACTGTAACACTCTGATATATCCCACACCCCTCACTGTAACACTGATACATCCCACACCCCTCACTGTCACACTGATATATCCCACACTCCTCACTGTAACACTGATATATTCCACATCCCTCACTGTAACACTGATATATCCCACACCCCTCACTGTAACACTGATACATCCCACACCCCTCACTGTCACACTGATATCTCCCACACTCCTCACTGTAACACTGATATATCCCACACCCCTCACTGTAACACTGAGATATCCCACACCCCTCACTGCAACACTGAGATATCCCACACCCCTCACTGTAACACTGATATATCCCACACCCCCTCACTGTAACACTGATATATCCCACACCCCTCACTGCAACACTGATATATCCCACACCCCTCACTGTAACACTGATATATCCCACACCCCTCACTGTAACACTGATATATCCCACACCCCTCACTGTAACACACTGATATATCCCACACCCCTCACTGTAACACTCTGATATATCCCACACCCCTCAATGTAACACTGATATATCCCACACCCCTCAATGTAACACTGATATATCCCACACCCCTCACTGTAACACTGATATATCCCACACCCCTCACTGTAACACTCTGATATATCCCACACCCCTCACTGTAACATTGATACATCCCACACCCCTCACTGTAACACTGAGATATCCCACACCCCTCACTGTAACACTGAGATATCCCACACCCCTCACTGTAACACTGAGATATCCCACACCCCTCACTGTCACACTGATATACCCCACACCCCTCACTGTAACACTGATATATCCCACACCCCTCACTGTAACACTCTGATATATCCCACACCCCTCACTGTAACACTGATATATCCCACACCCCTCACTGTAACACTGATATATCCCACACCCCTCACTGCAACACTGATATATCCCACACCCCTCACTGCAACACTGATATATCCCACTCCCCTCACTGTAACACTGAGATATCCCACAGCGCTCACTGCAACACTGAGATATCCCACACCCCTCACTGTAACACTGATACATCCCACACCCCTCACTGCAACACTGATATATCCCACACCCCTCACTGTAACACTGATATATCCCACACCCCTCACTGTTACACTGAGATATCCCACACCCCTCACTGTTATTCTGATATATCCCACACCCCTCACTGTCACACACTGATATATCCCACACCCCTCACTGTAACACTGATATATCCCACACCCCTCACTGTAACACTGATATATCCCACACCCCTCCTTGGAACACTGATATATCCCACACCCCTCACTGTAACACTGATATATCCCAAACCCCTCACTGTAACACTGATATATCCCACTCCCCTCACTGTAACACTCTGATATATCCCCATCCCTCACTGTAAAACTGATATATCCCACACTCCTCACTGGAACACTGATATATCCCACATTCCTCACTGTAACACTGATATATCCCACACCCCTCACT
The DNA here is from genome assembly GCF_036365525.1 of Heterodontus francisci. Lineage (NCBI taxonomy): Eukaryota > Metazoa > Chordata > Chondrichthyes > Heterodontiformes > Heterodontidae > Heterodontus > Heterodontus francisci. The sequence continues at coordinate 660,733 of NW_027141506.1, read as the reverse complement.
GTAACACTGATATACCCCACACCCCTCACTGTAACACTGATATATCCCACACCCCTCACTGCAACACTCTGATATATCCCACACCCCTCACTGTAACACTGATATATCCCACACCCCTCACTGTAACACTGATATATCCCACTCCCCTCACTGTAACACTCTGATATATCCCACAGCCCTCACTGTAACACTGATACATCCCACACCCCTCACTGTAACACTGAGATATCCCACACCCCTCACTGTTACACTGAGATATCCCACACCCCTCACTGTAACACTGATACATCCCACACCCCTCACTGCAACACTGATACATCCCACACCCCTCACTGTAACACTGATATATCCCACACCCCTCACTGTAACACTGAGATATCCCACACCCCTCACTGTTATTCTGATATATCCCACACCCCTCACTGTCACACACTGATGTATCCCACACCCCTCACTGTAACACTCTGATATTCCCCACACCCCTCACTGTAACACTGATATATCCCACACCCCTCACTGTCAAACACTGATATATCCCACACCCCTCACTGTAACACTGATAGATCGCACAACCCTCACTGGAACACTGATATATCCCACACCCCTCACTGGAACACTGATATATCCCACACCCCTCACTGTAACACTGATATATCCCACACCCCTCACTGTAACACTGATATATCCCACTCCCCTCACTGTAACACTGATATATCCCACACCCCTCACTGTAACACTGATATATCCCCATCCCTCACTGTAACACTAATATATCCCACACCCCTCACTGTAACACTGATATATCCCACACCCCTCACTGTAACACTGATATATCCCACACCCCTCACTGTTACACTGATATATCCCACTCCCCTCACTGTAACACTCTGATATATCCCACACCCCTCACTGTAACACTGATACATCCCACACCCCTCACTGTAACACTGAGATATCCCACCCCCCTCACTGCAACACTGATATACTCCACACCCCTCACTGTAACACTCTGATATATCCCACACCCCTCACTGTAACACTGAGATATCCCACACCCCTCACTGTAACACTGATATATCCCACACCCCTCACTGTAACACTGATATATCCCACACCCCTCACTCGAACACTGATATATCCCACACCCCTCACTGTAACACTGAGATATCCCACACCCCTCACTGTAACACTGATATAACCCACACCCCTCACTCGAACACTGATATATCCTACACCCCTCACTGTAACACTGATATATCCCACACCCCTCACTGTAACACTGATACATCCCACACCCCTCACTGTAACACTGAGATATCCCACACCCCTCACTGTAACACTGATATATCCCACACCCCTCACTGCAACACTGATATATCCCACACCCCTCACTGCAACACTGATATATCTCACACCCCTCACTGCAACTCTGATATATCCCACACCCCTCACTGTAACACTGATATATCCCACACCCCTCACTGTAACACTGATATATCCCACACCCCTCACTGTAACACGGATATATCCCACACCCCTCACTGCAACACTGATATATCCCACACCCCTCACTGCAACTCTGATATATCCCACACCCCTCACTGTAACACTGATATATCCCACACCCCTCACTGTAACACTGATATATCCCACACCCCTCACTGCAACACTGATATATCCCACACCCCTCTCTGCAACACTGAAATATCCCACACCCATCACTGTACCACTGATATATCCCACACCCCTCACTGTAACACTCTGATATATCCCACACCCCTCTCTGCAACACTGAAATATCCCACACCCCTCACTGTAACACTGATATATCCCACACCCCTCACTGTAACACTGATATATCCCATACCCCTCACTGTAACACTGATATATCCCATACCCCTCACTGTAACACTGATATATCCCATACCCCTCTCTGCAACACTGATATATCCCATACCCCTCTCTGCAACACTGAAATATCCCACACCCCTCACTGTAACACTGATATATCCCACACCCCTCACTGTAACACTGATATATCCCACACCCCTCACTGTAACACACTGATATATCCCACACCCCTCACTGTAACACTGATATATCCCACACCCCTCACTGCAACTCTGATATATCCCACACCCCTCACTGGAACACTGATAAATCCCACACCCCTCACCGTTACACTGAGATATCCCACACCCCTCACTGTAACACTCTGATATATCCCACACCCCTCACTGTAACACTGAGATATCCCGAACCCCTCACTGCAACACTGATATATCCCAAACCCCTCACTGTAACACTGATAAATCCCACACCCCTCACTGTAACACTGATATATCCCACACCCCTCACTGTAACACTGAGATATCCCACACCCCTCACTGTAACACTGAGATATCCCAAACCCCTCACTGCAACACTGATATATCCCAAACCCCTCACTGTAACACTGAGATATCCCACACCCCTCACTGTAACACTGATATATCCCACACCCCTCACTGTAACACTGATATATCCCACACCCTCACTGTAACACTGATATATCCCAAACCCCTCACTGTCACACTGATATATCCCACACCCCTCACTGTAACACTGAGATATCCCACACCCCTCACGGTAACACTGAGATATCCCACACCCCTCACTGTAACACTGATATATCCCACACCCCTCACTGTAACACTGATATATCCCACACCCCTCACTGCAACACTGATATATCCCACACCCCTCACTGCAACACTGAGATATCCCACACCCCTCACTGTCACACTGATATATCCCACACCCCTCACTGTAACACTGATATATCCCACATCCCTCACTGTAACACTGATATATCCCACACTCCTCACTGTAACACTGATATATCCCACACCCCTCACTGTAACACTGATATATCCCAAACCCCTCACTGTAACACTGATATATCCCAGACCCCTCACTGTCACACTGATATATCCCACACCCCTCACTGTAACACTGAGATATCCCACACCCCTCACTGTAACACTGATATATCCCACACCCCTCACTGTAACACTGATATATCCCACACCCCTCACTGTAACACTGATATATCCCACACCCCTCACTGTAACACTGATATATCCCACACCCCTCACTGTAACACTCTGATATATCCCACACCCCTCACTGCAACACTGATATATCCCACACCCCTCACTGCAACACTGATATATCCCACACCCCTCACTGCAACACTGAGATATCCCACACCCCTCACTGAAACACTGATATATCCCACACACCTCAGTGCAACACTGATATATCCCACACCCCCTCACTGTAACACTAATATATCCCACACCCCTCACTGTAACACTAATATATCCCACACCCCTCACTGTAACACTGATACATCCCACACCCCTCACTGTAACACTGATACATCCCACACCCCTCACTGTAACACTCTGATATATCCCACACCCCTCACTGTAACACTGATATATCCCACACCCCTCACTGTAACACTGATATATCCCACACCCCTCACTGTAACACTGATATATCCCACACACCTCACTGTAACACTCTGATATATCCCACACCCCTCACTGTAACACTCCGATATATCCCATACCCCTCACTGTAACATTCTGATATATCCCACACCCCTCACTGTAACACTGATATATCCCACACCCCTCACTGTAACACTGATATATCCCACACCCCTCACTGTAACACTGATATATCCCACACCCCCTCACTGTAACACTGATATATCCCACACCCCTCACTGTAACACTGATATATCCCACACCCCTCACTGTAACACTGATATATCCCACACCCCTCACTGTAACACTGATATATCCCACACCCCTCAATGTCACAATGATATATCCCACACCCCTCACTGTAACACACTGATATATCCCGCACCCCTCACTGTAACGCTGATATATCCCACACCCCTCACTGTAACACTGATATATCACACACCCCTCACTGTAACACTGATATATCCCACACCCCTCACTGTAACACTGATATATCCCACACCCCTCACGGTCACACTGATATATCCCGCACCCCTCACTGTAACACTGATATATCCCACACCCCTCACTGTAACACTGATATATCCCACACCTCTCACTGTCACACTGATATATCCCGCACCCCTCACTGTAACACTGATATATCCCACACCCCTCACTGTAACACTGATATATCCCACACCCCTCACTGTAACACTAATATATCCCACACCCCTCACTGTAACACACTGATATATCCCGCACCCCTCACTGTCACACTGATATATCCCACACCCCTCACTGTAACACTGATATATCCCACACCCCTCACTGTAACACTGATATATCCTGCACCCCTCACTGTAACACTGATATATCCCACACCCCTCACTGTCACACTGATATATCCCGCACCCCTCACTGTCACACTGATATATCCCGCACCCCTCACTGTAACACTGATATATCCCACACCCCTCACTGTAACACTGATATATCCCACACCCCTCACTGTAACACTAATATATCCCACACCCCTCACTGTAACACACTGATATATCCCACACCCCTCACTGTCACACTGATATATCCCACACCCCTCACTGTAACACTGATATATCCCACTCCCCTCACTGTAACACTCTGATATATCCCACAGCCCTCACTGTAACACTGATACATCCCACACCCCTCACTGTAACACTGAGATATCCCACACCCCTCACTGTTACACTGAGATATCCCACACCCCTCACTGTAACACTGATACATCCCACACCCCTCACTGCAACACTGATACATCCCACACCCCTCACTGTAACACTGATACATCCCACACCCCTCACTGTAACACTGATATATCCCACACCCCTCACTGTAACACTGAGATATCCCACACCCCTCACTGTTATTCTGATATATCCCACACCCCTCACTGTCACACACTGATGTATCCCACACCCCTCACTGTAACACTCTGATATTCCCCACACCCCTCACTGTAACACTGATATATCCCACACCCCTCACTGTCAAACACTGATATATCCCACACCCCTCACTGTAACACTGATAGATCGCACAACCCTCACTGGAACACTGATATATCCCACACCCCTCACTGGAACACTGATATATCCCACACCCCTCACTGTAACACTGATATATCCCACACCCCTCACTGTAACACTGATATATCCCACTCCCCTCACTGTAACACTGATATATCCCACACCCCTCACTGTAACACTGATATATCCCCATCCCTCACTGTAACACTAATATATCCCACACCCCTCACTGTAACACTGATATATCCCACACCCCTCACTGTAACACTGATATATCCCACACCCCTCACTGTAACACTGATATATCCCACTCCCCTCACTGTAACACTCTGATATATCCCACACCCCTCACTGTAACACTGATACATCCCACACCCCTCACTGTAACACTGAGATATCCCACCCCCCTCACTGCAACACTGATATACTCCACACCCCTCACTGTAACACTCTGATATATCCCACACCCCTCACTGTAACACTGAGATATCCCACACCCCTCACTGTAACACTGATATATCCCACACCCCTCACTGTAACACTGATATATCCCACACCCCTCACTCGAACACTGATATATCCCACACCCCTCACTGTAACACTGAGATATCCCACACCCCTCACTGTAACACTGATATAACCCACACCCCTCACTCGAACACTGATATATCCTACACCCCTCACTGTAACACTGAGATATCCCACACCCCTCACTGTAACACTGATACATCCCACACCCCTCACTCGAACACTGATATATCCCACACCCCTCACTGTAACACTGATATATCCCACACCCCTCACTGTAACACTGAGATATCCCACACCACTCACTGTAACACTGAGATATCCCACACCCCTGACTGTAACACTGATATATCCCACACCACTCACTGTAACACTGAGATATCCCACACCCCTCACTGTAACACTGATATATCCCACACCCCTCACTCGAACACTGATATATCCCACACCCCTCACTGTAACACTGATATATCCCACACCCCTCACTGTAACACTGATATACCCCACACCCCTCACTGTAACACTGATATATCCCTCACCCCTCACTGTAACACTGAGATATCCCACACCCCTCACTGTAACACTGATATATCCCACACCCCTCACTGTAACACTGAGATATCCCACACCCCTCACTGTAACACTGAGATATCCCACACCCCTCACTGTAACACTGATATATCCCACACCCCTCACTGCAACACTGATATATCCCACACCCCTCACTGCAACACTGATATATCCCACACCCCTCACTGCAACTCTGATATATCCCACACCCCTCACTGTAACACTGATATATCCCACACCCCTCACTGTAACACTGATATATCCCACACCCCTCACTGTAACACGGATATATCCCACACCCCTCACTGCAACACTGATATATCCCACACCCCTCACTGCAACTCTGATATATCCCACACCCCTCACTGTAACACTGATATATCCCACACCCCTCACTGTAACACTGATATATCCCACACCCCTCACTGCAACACTGATATATCCCACACCCCTCTCTGCAACACTGAAATATCCCACACCCATCACTGTACCACTGATATATCCCACACCCCTCACTGTAACACTCTGATATATCCCACACCCCTCTCTGCAACACTGAAATATCCCACACCCCTCACTGTAACACTGATATATCCCACACCCCTCACTGTAACACTGATATATCCCATACCCCTCACTGTAACACTGATATATCCCATACCCCTCACTGTAACACTGATATATCCCATACCCCTCTCTGCAACACTGATATATCCCATACCCCTCTCTGCAACACTGAAATATCCCACACCCCTCACTGTAACACTGATATATCCCACACCCCTCACTGTAACACTGATATATCCCACACCCCTCACTGTAACACACTGATATATCCCACACCCCTCACTGCAACTCTGATATATCCCACACCCCTCACTGGAACACTGATAAATCCCACACCCCTCACCGTTACACTGAGATATCCCACACCCCTCACTGTAACACTCTGATATATCCCACACCCCTCACTGTAACACTGAGATATCCCAAACCCCTCACTGCAACACTGATATATCCCAAACCCCTCACTGTAACACTGATAAATCCCACACCCCTCACTGTAACACTGATATATCCCACACCCCTCACTGTAACACTGAGATATCCCACACCCCTCACTGTAACACTGAGATATCCCAAACCCCTCACTGCAACACTGATATATCCCAAACCCCTCACTGTAACATTGAGATATCCCACACCCCTCACTGTAACACTGATATATCCCACACCCCTCACTGTAACACTGATATATCCCACACCCTCACTGTAACACTGATATATCCCAAACCCCTCACTGTCACACTGATATATCCCACACCCCTCACTGTAACACTGAGATATCCCACACCCCTCACGGTAACACTGAGATATCCCACACCCCTCACTGTAACACTGATATATCCCACACCCCTCACTGTAACACTGATATATCCCACACCCCTCACTGCAACACTGATATATCCCACACCCCTCACTGCAACACTGAGATATCCCACACCCCTCACTGTCACACTGATATATCCCACACCCCTCACTGTAACACTGATATATCCCACATCCCTCACTGTAACACTGATATATCCCACACTCCTCACTGTAACACTGATATATCCCACACCCCTCACTGTAACACTGATATATCCCAAACCCCTCACTGTAACACTGATATATCCCAAACCCCTCACTGTCACACTGATATATCCCACACCCCTCACTGTAACACTGAGATATCCCACACCCCTCACTGTAACACTGATATATCCCACACCCCTCACTGTAACACTGAGATATCCCACACCCCTCACTGTAACACTGAGATATCCCACACCCCTCACTGTAACACTGAGATATCCCACACCCCTCACTGTAAAACTGATATATCCCCACACCCCTCACTGTAACACTGATATATCCCCACACCCCTCACTGGAACACTGATATATCCCACACCCCTCACTGTAACACTGATATATCCCAAACCCCTCACTGTCACACTGATATATCCCACACCCCTCACTGTAACACTGATATATCCCACACTCCTCACTGTAACACTGATATATCCCAAACCCCTCACTGTCACACTGATATATCCCAAACCCCTCACTGTAACACTGAGATATCCCACACCCCTCACTGTAACACTGATATATCCCACACCTCTCACTGTAACACTGATATATCCCACACCCCTCACTGTAACACTGATATATCCCACACCCCTCACTGTAACACACTGATATATCCCACACCCCTCACTGTAACACTGAGATATCCCACACCCCTCACTGTAACACTGATATATCCCCACACCCCTCACTGTAACACTGAGATATCCCACACCCCTCACTGTAACACTCTGATATAACCCACACTCCTCACTGTAACAGTGATATATCCCACACCCCTCACTGTAACACTGAGATATCCCACACCCCTCACTGTAACACACTGATATATCCCACACCCCTCACTGTAACACTGATATATCCCACACCCCTCACTGCAACACTGATATATCCCACACCCCTCACTGTAACACTGATATATCCCACACCCCTCACTGTAACACTAATATATCCCACACCCCTCACTGTAACACTGATATATCCCACACCCCTCACTGTAACACTGATATATCCCACACCCCTCACTGTAACACTGATATATCCCACACCCCTCACTGTAACACTGATATATCCCACACCCCTCACTGCAACACTGATATATCCCACACCCCTCACTGCAACACTGATATATCCCACACCCCTCACTGCAACACTGAGATATCCCACACCCCTCACTGAAACACTGATATATCCCACACACCTCAGTGCAACACTGATATATCCCACACCCCCTCACTGTAACACTAATATATCCCACACCCCTCACTGTAACACTAATATATCCCACACCCCTCACTGTAACACTGATATATCCCACACCCCTCACTGTAACACTGATATATCCCACACCCCTCACTGTAACACTCTGATATATCCCACACCCCTCACTGTAACACTGATATATCCCACACCCCTCACTGTAACACTCTGATATATCCCACACCCCTCACTGTAACACTGATATATCCCACACCCCTCACTGTAACACTGATATATCCCACACCCCTCACTGTAACACTCTGATATATCCCACACCCCTCACTGTAACACTCTGATATATCCCACACCCCCTCACTGTAACACTCTGATATATCCCACACCCCTCACTGTAACACTGATACATCCCACACCCCTCACTGTAACACTGATACATCCCACACCCCTCACTGTAACACTCTGATATATCCCACACCCCTCACTGTAACACTGATATATCCCACACCCCTCACTGTAACACTGATATATCCCACACCCCTCACTGTAACACTGATATATCCCACACACCTCACTGTAACACTGATATATCCCACACACCTCACTGTAACACTCTGATATATCCCACACCCCTCACTGTAACACTCTGATATATCCCATACCCCTCACTGTAACATTCTGATATATCCCACACCCCTCACTGTAACACTGATATATCCCACACCCCTCACTGTAACACTGATATATCCCACACCCCTCACTGTAACACTGATATATCCCACACCCCCTCACTGTAACACTGATATATCCCACACCCCTCACTGTAACACTGATATATCCCACACCCCTCACTGTAACACTGATATATCCCACACCCCTCACTGTAACACTGATATATCCCACACCCCTCAATGTCACAATGATATATCCCACACCCCTCACTGTAACACACTGATATATCCCGCACCCCTCACTGTAACGCTGATATATCCCACACCCCTCACTGTAACACTGATATATCCCACACCCCTCACTGTAACACTGATATATCCCACACCCCTCACTGTAACACTGATATATCCCACACCCCTCACGGTCACACTGATATATCCCGCACCCCTCACTGTAACACTGATATATCCCACACCCCTCACTGTAACACTGATATATCCCACACCTCTCACTGTCACACTGATATATCCCGCACCCCTCACTGTAACACTGATATATCCCACACCCCTCACTGTAACACTGATATATCCCACACCCCTCACTGTAACACTAATATATCCCACACCCCTCACTGTAACACACTGATATATCCCGCACCCCTCACTGTCACACTGATATATCCCACACCCCTCACTGTAACACTGATATATCCCACACCCCTCACTGTAACACTGATATATCCTGCACCCCTCACTGTAACACTGATATATCCCACACCCCTCACTGTCACACTGATATATCCTGCACCCCTCACTGTCACACTGATATATCCCGCACCCCTCACTGTAACACTGATATATCCCACACCCCTCACTGTAACACTGATATATCCCACACCCCTCACTGTAACACTAATATATCCCACACCCCTCACTGTAACACACTGATATATCCCACACCCCTCACTGTAACACTGATATATCCCACACTCCTCACTGTAACACACTGATATATCCCACACCCCTCACTGTAACACTAATATATCCCACACCCCTCACTGTAACACTGATATATCCCACACCCCCTCACTGTAACACTGATATATCCCACACCCCCTCACTGTAACACTCTGATATATCCCACACCCCTCACTGTCACACTGATATATCCCGCACCCCTCACTGTAACACTGATATATCCCACACCCCCTCACTGTAACACTGATATATCCCACACCCCCTCACTGTAACACTCTGATATATCCCACACCCCTCACTGTAACACTGATATATCCCGCACCCCTCACTGTAACACTGATATATCCCACACCCCCTCACTGTAACACTCTGATATATCCCACACCCCCTCACTGTAACACTGATATATCCCACACCCCTCACTGTAACACTCTGATATATCCCACACCCCCTCACTGTAACACTCTGATATATCCCACACCCCCTCACTGTAACACTCTGATATATCCCACACCCCCTCACTGTAACACTGATATATCCCACACCCCCTCACTGTAACACTCTGATATATCCCACACCCCCTCACTGTAACACTCTGATATATCCCACACCCCCTCACTGTAACACTAATATATCCCACACCCCTCACTGTAACACTGATATATCCCACACCCCCTTACTGTAACACTCTGATATATCCCACACCCCTCACTGTCACACTGATATATCCCGCACCCCTCACTGCAACACTGATATATCCCGCACCCCTCACTGTAACACTCTGATATACCCCACACCCCTCACTGTAACACACTGATATATCCTAGACCCCTCATTGTAACACTGATATATCCCACACCCCTCACTGTCACACTGATATATCCCACACCTCTCACTGTAACACTCTGATATACCCCACACCCCTCACTGTAACACTGATATATCCCACACCCCTCACTGTAACACTGATATATCCCACTCCCCTCACTGTAACACTCTGATATATCCCACACCCCTCACTGTAACACTCTGATATACCCCACACCCCTCACTGTAACACTGATATATCCCACACTCCTCACTGTAACACTCTGATATATCCCACACCCCTCACTGTAACACTGATATATCCCTCACCCCTCACTGTAACACTGATATATCCCACACCCCTCACTGTAACACGCTGATATATCCTAGACCCCTCATTGTAACACTGATATATCCCACACCCCTCACTGTAACACTGATATATCCCACACCCTTCACTGTAACTCTGATATATCCCACACCCCTCACTGTAACACTGATATATCCCACACCCCTCACTGTAACACTCTGATATATCCCACACCCCTCACTGTAACACTGAAATATCCCACACCCCTCATTGTAACACTGATATATCCCACACCCCTCACTGTAACACTGATATATCCCACACCCCTCACTGTAACACTCTGATATATCCCACACCCCTCACTGTAACACTGATATATCCCACACCCCTCACTGTAACACTGAAATATCCCACACCCCTCATTGTAACACTGATATATCCCACACCCCTCACTGTAACACTGATATATCCCACACCCCTCACTGTAACACTGAGATATCCCACACCCCTCACTGTAACACTGAAATATCCCACACCCCTCACTGTAACACTGAAATATCCCACACCCCTCACTGTAACACTGAGATATCCCACACCCCTCACTGTAACACACTGATATATCCCACACCCCTCACTGTAACACTGATATATCCCAAACCCCTCACTGTAACACTGAAATATCCCACACCCCTCACTGTAACACTGATATATCCCACACCCCTCACTGTAACACTGATATATCCCACACTCCTCACTGTAACACACTGATATATCCCACACCCCTCACTGTAACACTGATATATCCCACTCCCCTCACTGTAACACTGATATATCCCACTCCCCTCACTGTAACACTGATATATCCCACTCCCCTCACTGTAACACTGATATATCCCACTCCCCTCACTGTAACACTGATATATCCCACACCCCTCACTGTAACACACTGATATATCCTACACCCCTCACTATAACACTGATATATCCCACACCCCTCACTGTAACACTGATATATCCCACTCCCCTCACTGTAACACACTGATATATCCTACACCCCTCACTGTAACACTCTGATATATCCCACACCCCTCACTGTAACACTGATATATCCCACACCCCTCACTGTAACACTGATATATCCCACACCCCTCACTATAACACTGATATATCCCACACCCCTCATTGTAACACTGATATATCCCACTCCCCTCACTGTAACACACTGATATATCCTACACCCCTCACTGTAACACTCTGATATATCCCACACCCCTCACTGTAACACTGATATATCCCACACCCCTCACTGTAACACTGATATATCCCACACCCCTCACTTTTAGAGATACAGCACTGAAACAGGCCCTTCGGCCCACCGAGTCTGTGCCGACCATCAACCACCCATTTTATACTAATCCTACACTAAACCCATATTCCTACCACATCCCCACCTGTCCCTATATTTCTCTACCACCTACCTATACTAGGGGCAATTTATAATGGCCAATTAACCGATCAACCTGCAACTCTTTGGCATGTGGGAGGAAACCGGAGCACCCGGAGAAATCCCACGCAGACACAGGGAGAACTTGCAAACTCCACACAGGCAGTACCCGGAATTGAACCCGGGTCGCTGGAGCTGTGAAGCACACCCCTCACTGTAATGCTTGTCAATCCCAAAGATGTGTCTCCATTTTCCTCTGGCTATCAGCTGGTGCCTGCCATCAGCTTGCTCCTCAGGGTCAGCTTGGTGTTTTTCCACGCGCTTTTCCGTTCAGTTTAGACGCAGGTCTGCGACAAGCTGGCTGTGTGGAGGTACAGGCTGAGGGCCTCCTCGCCTCCAGCTATCTGTGTGTGTGAGAGTGTGGGGGGGCTCGGCCCCACACGGGCCGAGATGGAGGATGCTCGGCGCACTAGGCCGCGGTTGGAGCCTGGGCTTTTCCTGCTCTGTTTCGGGGGGGGCGGGGGAGGGAGGGTCGGTTGCCGATGAGGGGAATTCGGGTTCCGCTCGGGCCTGGGTGGCGGGGAGTCCCTTCGGGGCAGGGCAGCTGGTCGATTGGGCTCGGACGCACCCCCTTGTCGCCTTCCCCGCCCCCCCCGTCTCGCTGTCCGTCTGTCACATGTTGAATAGTCATTTCTTTCTGTGCTGTGTCTCTCTCTCTCTCTGTAGGAGAAGCTGAGCAAATGTACAATCATCTCAGTCCTCGTATTGTTATTTTCGGTATGTATGTATCTGTCTGCACACCGTCCCCCATCTCCCCCCTCCGCGCACCATCCCCCATCTCCCCCCTCCGCGCACCATCCCCCATCTCCCCCCTCCGCGCACCGTCCCCCATCTCCCAGGGGTTAGATACAGAGTAAAGCTCCCTCTACACTGTCCCCCATCAAACACTCCCAGGACAGGTACAGTACGGGGGTTAGATACAGAGTAAAGCTCCCTCTACACTGTCCCCCATCAAACACTCCCAGGACAGGTACAGTACGGGGGTTAGATACAGAGTAAAGCTCCCTCTACACTGTCCACATCAAACACTCCCCAGGACAGGTACAGTACGGGGGTTAGATACAGAGTAAAGCTCCCTCTACACTGTCCCCATCAAACACTCCCAGGACAGGTACAGTACGGGGGTTAGATACAGAGTAAAGCTCCCTCTACACTGTCCACATCAAACACTCCCCAGGACAGGTACAGTACGGGGGTTAGATACAGAGTAAAGCTCCCTCTACACTGTCCCCCATCAAACACTCCCAGAGCAGCTAATATTTATAACCCAATGTGGGGCACAGGGAAGCTCTGGACGAAGGCAAGACTCTGACATCCTCCCGATCCACAGCATTACAGATCCCTATGACAGCACCCGTTCCAATCCCACAGACCCTCCACACCCCGGGATTCAGCAGTGACTAGTGTCTCTCCTTTTTAAAGTTCCCACTCTCACACACATTCACGTTTTCCTGCCCGTCCCCCCTCCTCTCTCTACCTGCGAAGCTTGCTTTGTGGTTTTCATTCTGCATCTGTCACACTCTCTGTGCAGCTTTCTCTCGCTTACTGTGTAACTTTCACCCACTCCATCTCTGTCTCTCTCGCTCTGTCTCTCTATCTCTCTCTCCGTCTCGCTATCTCAGTGTCCCTGACTCTGTCTCAAGCTCCCTCTCTTGCTCTGTCTGTCTCCCTCTCACATTCACCCTGCTGGTCAGTCTTCTGACTGACTCTCCCGGTCACTTTCTCTCTGACCGACCCTCCCGGTCACTCTCTCTCTGACCGACCCTCCCGGTCACTCTCTCTCTGACCGACCCTCCCGGTCACTCTCTTTCTGACCGACCCACCAGGTCACTCTCTCTCTGACCGACCCTCCCGGTCACTCTCTCTCTGACCGACCCTCCCGGTCACTCTCTCTCTCTGACCGACCCTCCCGGTCACTCTCTCTTTGACTGACGCCCCCGGTCACTCTCTCTCTGACTGACCCTCCTGGTCACTCTCTCTTTGACTGACGCCCCCGGTCACTGTCTCTCTGACCGACCCTCCCGGTCACTCTCTCTCTGACCGACCCTCCCGGTCACTCTCTCTTTGACTGACCCTCCCGGTCACTCTCTCTTTGACTGACCCTCCCGGTCACTCTCTCTCTGACTGACCCCCCCCCGTCACTCTCTCTCTGACTGTCCCGCCCGGTCACGCCCTCTCTGACCGACCCTCCCGGTCACGCCCTCTCTGACCGACCCTCCCGGTCACGCCCTCTCTGACCGACTCTCCCGGTCACGCCCTCACTGACCGACTCTCCCGGTCACTCTCTCTCTGACCGACCCTCCCGGTCACGCCCTCTCTGTCCGACCCTCCCGGTCGCTCTCTCTCTGACTGACCCTCCAGGTCGCTCTCTCTCTGACCGACCCTCCTGGTCGCTCTCTCTCTGACTGATGCCCCCGGTCACTCTCTCTCTGACTGACCCCCCCCCGTCACTCTCTCTCTGACTGTCGCGCCCGGTCACTCTCTCTCTGACTGTCCCGCCCGGTCACGCCCTCTCTGACCGACCCTCCCGGTCACGCCCTCTCTGACCGACCCTCCCGGTCACGCCCTCTCTGACCGATCTCCCGGTCGCTCTCTCTCTGACTGACCCTCCCGGTCGCTCTCTCTCTGACTGACCCTCCAGGTCGCTCTCTCTCTGACCGACCCTCCTGGTCACTCTCTCTCTGACTGACGCCCCCGGTCACTCTCTCTCTGACTGACCCCCCCCCGTCACTCTCTCTCTGACTGTCCCGCCCGGTCACTCTCTCTCTGACTGTCCCGCCCGGTCACGCCCTCTCTGACCGTCCCGCCCGGTCACGCCCTCTCTGACCGACCCTCCCGGTCACGCCCTCTCTGACCGACCCTCCCGGTCATGCCCTCTCTGACCGACCCTCCCGGTCACACAATCTCTGACCGACCCTCCCGGTCACACAATCTCTGACCGTCTCTCCCGGTCACACAATCTCTGACCGTCCCTCCCGGTCACACAATCTCTGACCGACCCTCCCGGTCACTCTTTCTCTGACCGACCCTCCCGGTCACTCTCTCTCTGACTGACCCCCCCCCCCCCGCCCCCCTGGTCACTCTCTCTGACTGTCCCTCCCGGTCACGCCCTCTCTGACCGACTCTCCCGGTCACGCCCTCTCTGACCGACCCTCCCGGTCACGCCCTCTCTGACCGACTCTCCCGGTCACGCCCTCACTGACCGACTCTCCCGGTCACTCTCTCTCTGACCGACCCTCCCGGTCACGCCCTCTCTGTCCGACCCTCCCGGTCGCTCTCTCTCTGACTGACCCTCCAGGTCGCTCTCTCTCTGACCGACCCTCCTGGTCGCTCTCTCTCTGACTGATGCCCCCGGTCACTCTCTCTCTGACTGACCCCCCCCCGTCACTCTCTCTCTGACTGTCGCGCCCGGTCACTCTCTCTCTGACTGTCCCGCCCGGTCACGCCCTCTCTGACCGACCCTCCCGGTCACGCCCTCTCTGACCGACCCTCCCGGTCACGCCCTCTCTGACCGATCTCCCGGTCGCTCTCTCTCTGACTGACCCTCCAGGTCGCTCTCTCTCTGACCGACCCTCCTGGTCACTCTCTCTCTGACTGACGCCCCCGGTCACTCTCTCTCTGACTGACCCCCCCCCGTCACTCTCTCTCTGACTGTCCCGCCCGGTCACTCTCTCTCTGACTGTCCCGCCCGGTCACGCCCTCTCTGACCGTCCCGCCCGGTCACGCCCTCTCTGACCGACCCTCCCGGTCACGCCCTCTCTGACCGACCCTCCCGGTCATGCCCTCTCTGACCGACCCTCCCGGTCACACAATCTCTGACCGACCCTCCCGGTCACACAATCTCTGACCGTCTCTCCCGGTCACACAATCTCTGACCGTCCCTCCCGGTCACACAATCTCTGACCGACCCTCCCGGTCACTCTTTCTCTGACCGACCCTCCCGGTCACTCTCTCTCTGACTGACCCCCCCCCCCGCCCCCCTGGTCACTCTCTCTGACTGTCCCTCCCGGTCACGCCGTCTCTGACTGACCCTCCGGTCACGCCCTCTCTGACTGACCCTCCGGTCCAGCCCTCTCTGACTGACCCTCCAGTCACGCCCTCTCTGACCGACCCTCCCGGTCACGCCCTCTCTGACCGACCCTCCCGGTCACGCCCTCTCTGACCGACTCTCCCGGTCACGCCATCTCTGACTGACCCTCCCGGTCACACCCTCTCTGACCGACCCTCCCGGTCACGCTTTCTGACCGACCCTCCCGGTCACGCTCTCTGACTGACCCTCCCGGTCACGCTCTCTGACCGACCCTCCCGGTCACGCTCTCTGACCGACCCTCCCGGTCACGCTCTCTGACCGACCCTCCCGGTCACGCTCTCTGACCGAACCTCCCGGTCACGCTCTCTGACCGAACCTCCCGGTCACGCTCACTGACCGACCCTCCCGGTCACGCTCTCTGACCGACCCTCCCGGTCACGCTATCTGACTGAACCTCCCGGTCACGCTATCTGACTGAACCTCCCGGTCATGCTCTCTGACTGAACCTCCCGGTCATGCTCTCTGACCGACCCTCCCGGTCACGCTCTCTGACCGAACCTCCCGGTCACGCTCTCTGACCGAACCTCCCGGTCACGCTCTCTGACCGAACATCCCGGTCACGCTCTCTGACCGAACCTCCCGGTCACGCTCTCTGACCGAACCTCCCGGTCACGCTCTCTGACCGAACCTCCCGGTCACGCTCTCTGACCGAACCTCCCGGTCACGCTCTCTGACCGAACCTCCCGGTCACGCTCTCTGACCGAACCTCCCGGTCACGCTCTCTGACCGAACCTCCCGGTCATGCTCTCTGACTGAACCTCCCGGTCATGCTCTCTGACTGAACCTCCCGGTCATGCTCTCTGACCGACCCTCCCGGTCACGCTCTCTGACTGAACCTCCCGGTCACGCTCTCTGACTGAACCTCCCGGTCATGCTCTCTGACCGACCCTCCCGGTCACGCTCTCTGACTGAACCTCCCGGTCACGCTCTCTGACTGAACCTCCCGGTCACGCTCTCTGACTGAACCTCCCGGTCACGCTCTCTGACTGAACCTCCCGGTCACGCTCTCTGACTGAACCTCCCGGTCATGCTCTCTGACCGACCCTCCCGGTCACGCTCTCTGACTCTTCACTCTCCCGAGATGCTGAAGGGGAGAGAATGAAATAGGATGGGACATCCGACTGCTTCCATTCACTTTCTCTCTCTCGTTGCAGATGCGCTCTTGGCCGATCTTGAAAACACCACCTCACATATCTCCAAGCGGCCTGCACTAATCCCCGACGCTCCCGGGGCGAGGCCCATGGACTCTGCGACAATATGTAGCCCCGTCCTGCACAGCAATGGGCACCGGATAGGCACAGGAGGATCCCAGCAGCCTCCGCCTCCAGCCTACACACCCCAGCAGGTAAGGAACAGACCACCAAAGTGACCAAGAGAGGGAGATTGACTGAGACACCAGTCAGTGTACAGAAATCACCCTGAGAGAGAGGGACTGAGAGACACCAGTCAGTGTACAGATATCACCCTGAGAGAGAGGGACTGAGAGACACCAGTCAGTGTACAGATATCACCCTGAGAGAGAGGGGACTGAGAGACACCAGTCAGTGTACAGATATCACCCTGAGAGAGAGGGGACTGAGAGACAACAGTCAGTGTACAGATATCACCCTGAGAGAGAGGGACTGAGAGACACCAGTCAGTGTACAGATATCACCCTGAGAGAGAGGGACTGAGAGACACCAGTCAGTGTACAGATATCACCCTGAGAGAGAGGGACTGAGAGACACCAGTCAGTGTACAGATATCACCCTGAGAGAGAGGGACTGAGAGACACCAGTCAGTGTACTGACATCACCCTGAGAGAGAGAGGACTGAGAGACACCAGTCAGTGTACAGATATCACCCTGAGAGAGAGGGGACTGAGAGACACCAGTCAGTGTACAGATATCACCCTGAGAGAGAGGGACTGAGAGACACCAGTCAGTGTACAGATATCACCCTGAGAGAGAGGGACTGAGAGACACCAGTCAGTGTACAGATATCACCCTGAGAGAGAGGGGACTGAGAGACACCAGTCAGTGTACAGATATCACCCTGAGAGAGAGAGGACTGAGAGACACCAGTCAGTGTACAGATATCACCCTGAGAGAGAGGGACTGAGAGACACCAGTCAGTGTACAGATATCACCCTGAGAGAGAGAGGACTGAGAGACACCAGTCAGTGTACAGATATCACCCTGAGAGAGAGGGGACTGAGAGACACCAGTCAGTGTATAGATATCACCCTGAGAGAGAGGGACTGAGAGACACCAGTCAGTGTACAGATATCACCCTGAGAGAGAGAGGACTGAGAGACACCAGTCAGTGTACAGATATCACCCTGAGAGAGAGAGGACTGAGAGACACCAGTCAGTGTACAGATATCACCCTGAGAGAGAGGGACTGAGAGACACCAGTCAGTGTACAGATATCACCCTGAGAGAGAGAGGACTGAGAGACACCAGTCAGTGTACAGATATCACCCTGAGAGAGAGGGGACTGAGAGACACCAGTCAGTGCACAGATATCACCCTGAGAGAGAGGGGACTGAGAGACACCAGTCAGTGTATAGATATCACCCTGAGAGAGAGGGACTGAGAGACACCAGTCAGTGTACAGATATCACCCTGAGAGAGAGAGGACTGAGAGACACCAGTCAGTGTACAGATATCACCCTGAGAGAGAGGGACTGAGAGACACCAGTCAGTGTACAGATATCACCCTGAGAGAGAGGGACTGAGAGACACCAGTCAGTGTACAGATATCACCCTGAGAGAGAGGGGACTGAGAGACACCAGTCAGTGTACAGATATCACCCTGAGAGAGAGGGACTGAGAGACACCAGTCAGTGTACAGATATCACCCTGAGAGAGAGGGACTGAGAGACACCAGTCAGTGTACAGATATCACCCTGCGAGAGAGAGGACTGAGAGACACCAGTCAGTGTACAGATATCACCCTGAGAGAGAGGGACTGAGAGACACCAGTCAGTGTACAGATATCACCCTGAGAGAGAGAGGACTGAGAGACACCAGTCAGTGTACAGATATCACCCTGAGAGAGAGGGGACTGAGAGACACCAGTCAGTGTATAGATATCACCCTGAGAGAGAGGGACTGAGAGACACCAGTCAGTGTACAGATATCACCCTGAGAGAGAGAGGACTGAGAGACACCAGTCAGTGTACAGATATCACCCTGAGAGAGAGGGACTGAGAGACACCAGTCAGTGTACAGATATCACCCTGAGAGAGAGAGGACTGAGAGACACCAGTCAGTGTACAGATATCACCCTGAGAGAGAGGGGACTGAGAGACACCAGTCAGTGTACAGATATCACCCTGAGAGAGAGAGGGGACTGAGAGACACCAGTCAGTGTACAGATATCACCCTGAGAGAGAGAGGGGACTGAGAGACACCAGTCAGTGTACAGATATCACCCTGAGAGCGAGAGGGGACTGAGAGACACCAGTCAGTGTACAGATATCACCCTGAGAGAGAGGGACTGAGAGACACCAGTCAGTGTATAGATATCACCCTGAGAGAGAGAGACTGAGAGACACCAGTCAGTGTACAGATATCACCCTGAGAGAGAGAGGACTGAGAGACACCAGTCAGTGTACAGATATCTCCCTGAGAGAGAGGGGACTGAGAGACACCAGTCAGTGTACAGATATCACCCTGAGAGAGAGAGGACTGAGAGACACCAGTCAGTGTATAGATATCACCCTGAGAGAGAGGGACTGAGAGACACCAGTCAGTGTATAGATATCACCCTGAGAGAGAGAGGACTGAGAGACACCAGTCAGTGTACAGATATCACCCTGAGAGAGAGGGACTGAGAGACACCAGTCAGTGTACAGATATCACCCTGAGAGAGAGGGACTGAGAGACACCAGTCAGTGTATAGATATCACCCTGAGAGAGAGAGGACTGAGAGACACCAGTCAGTGTACAGATATCACCCTGAGAGAGAGGGACTGAGAGACACCAGTCAGTGTACAGATATCACCCTGAGAGAGAGGGACTGAGAGACACCAGTCAGTGTACAGATATCACCCTGAGAGAGAGGGGACTGAGAGACACCAGTCAGTGGACAGATATCACCCTGAGAGAGAGGGGACTGAGAGACACCAGTCAGTGTACAGATATCACCCTTTAATCCCCTTTTTTCAATTACAGACTGTAAGTGCAGCAAAGGCTTCTGACAAACCTCGATCAGGTGCAGTCAGTGGAGATAAGGACCATCTCTACAGGTAAATGTCATTGAGAATATCTAATTGTTCACGAACACCCGGTCCCAGAGGGGGAAAGGACAGTGTATCTAACGCACTGTGACACCCAGTCCCAGAGGGGGAAAGGACAGTGTATCTAACGCACTGTGACACCTTGTACCAGAGGGGGAAAGGAAAGTGTATCTAACACACTGTGACACCCGGTCCCAGAGGGGGGAAAGGACAGTGTATCTAACACACTGTGACACCCGGTCCCAGAGGGGGAAAGGACAGTGTATCTAACACACTGTGACACCCGGTCCCAGAGGGGGAAAGGACAGTGTATCTAACGCACTGTAACACCCGGTCCCAGAGGGGGGAAAGGACAGTGTATCTAACACACTGTGACACCCGGTCCCAGAGGGGGGAAAGGACAGTGTATCTAACACACTGTGACACCCGGTCCCAGAGGGGGAAAGGACAGTGTATCTAACACACTGTGACACCCGGTCCCAGAGGGGGAAAGGACAGTGTATCTAACGCACTGTGACACCCGGTCCCAGAGGGGGGAAAGGACAGTGTATCTAACACACTGTGACACCCGGTCCCAGAGGGGGAAAGGACAGTGTATCTAACACACTGTGACACCCGGTCCCAGAGGGGGAAAGGACAGTGTATCTAACGCACTGTGACACCCGGTCCCAGAGGGGGAAAGGACAGTGTATCTAACACACTGTGACACCCGGACCCAGAGGGGGAAAGGACAGTGTATCTAACGCACTGTGACACCCGGTCCCAGAGGGGGAAAGGAAAGTGTATCTAACGCACTGTGACACCCAGTCCCAGAGGTGGAAAGGACAGTGTAACGAACACACTGTGACATCCGGTCCCAGAGGGGGAAAGGACAGTGTATCTAACGCACTGTGACACCCAGTCCCAGAGGGGGAAAGGACAGTGTAACGAACACACTGTGACACCTGGTCCCAGAGGGGGAAAGGACAGTGTATCTAACACACTGTGTCACCCGGTCCCAGAGGGGGAAAGGACAGTGTATCTAACACACTGTGACACCCAGTCTCAGAGTGGGAATGGACAGTGTATCTAACGCACTGGTGCCTCTAGTTTGTGACTGTCCCTGTGAGTTGATATGAAATGCTCTGACATGTTCAGGAAGGATGTAGAATTCTTGGACATTGAGATAAAGTAAAAGCTCTGGTTTGGCAGGAACACAATTTCCGATGCCACTGAATTCTCTGATGTTGTGTGACTTAGTACATGCGTTTTATTTTTCTGGGCACGCCTTGAGATTTCCTTCAGTGTTAAACAGGGATGGATCAGTTTAATGTAGAGTGAACCTGTCTGAGGGTCAGTGCCGAGGGAGTGTCACACTGTCAGAGGGTCAGTACTGAGGGAGTGTCACACTGTCAGAGGGTCAGTACTGAGGGAGTGCCGCACTGTCGGAGGGTCAGTACTGAGGGAGTGTCACACTGTCAGAGGGTCAGTACTGAGGGAGTGTCACACTGTTAGAGGGTCAGTACTGAGGGAGTGTCACACTGTCGGAGGGTCAGTACTGAGGGAGTGTCACACTGTCGGAGGGTCAGTACTGAGGGAGTGTCACACTGTCGGAGGGTCAGTACTGATGGAGTGTCACACTGTTATAGGGTCAGTACTGAGGGAGTGTCACACTGTCGGAGGGTCAGTACTGAGGGAGTGTCACACTGTCAGAGGGTCAGTACTGAGGGAGTGTCACACTGTGAGAGGGTCAGTACTGAGGGAGTGTCACACTGTCGGAGGGTCAGTACTGAGGGAGTGTCACACTGTCAGAGGGTCAGTACTGAGGGAGTGTCACACTGTCAGAGGGTCAGTACTGAGGGAGTGTCACACTGTCAGAGGGTCAGTACAGAGGGAGTGTCACACTGTTAGAGGGTCAGTACTGAGGGAGTGTCACACCGTCAGAGGGTCAGTACTGAGGGAGTGTCACACTGTCGGAGGGTCAGTACTGAGGGAGTGTCACACTGTCGGAGGGTCAGTACTGAGGGAGTGTCACACTGTCGGAGGGTCAGTACTGAGGGAGTGTCACACTGTCAGAGGGTCAGTACTGAGGGAGTGTCACACTGTCGGAGGGTCAGTACTGAGGGAGTGTCACACTGTTAGAGGGTCAGTACTGAGGGAGTGTCACACTGTCGGAGGGTCAGTACTGAGGGAGTGTCACACTGTCGGAGGGTCAGTACTGAGGGAGTGTCACACTGTCGGAGGGTCAGTACTGAGGGAGTGTCACACTGTCGGAGGGTCAGTACTGATGGAGTGTCACACTGTTATAGGGTCAGTACTGAGGGAGTGTCACACTGTCGGAGGGTCAGTACTGAGGGAGTGTCACACTGTCAGAGGGTCAGTACTGAGGGAGTGTCACACTGTCAGAGGGTCAGTACTGAGGGAGTGTCACACTGTCGGAGGGTCAGTACTGAGGGAGTGTCACACTGTCAGAGGGTCAGTACTGAGGGAGTGTCACACTGTCAGAGGGTCAGTACTGAGGGAGTGTCACACTGTCAGAGGGTCAGTACTGAGAGAGTGTCACACTGTTAGAGGGACAGTACTGAGGGAGTGTCACACTGTCGGAGGGTCAGTACTGAGGGAGTGTCACACTGTCAGAGGGTCAGTACTGAGGGAGTGTCACACTGTCAGAGGGTCAGTACTGAGGGAGTGTCACACTGTCAGAGGCTCAGTACTGAGGGAGCTTCACACTGTCAGAGGGTCAGTACTGAGGGAGTGCCGCACTGTCGGAGGGTCAGTACTGAGGGAGTGTCACACTGTCAGAGGGTCAGTACTGAGGGAGTGTCACACTGTCAGAGGGTCAGTACTGAGGGAGTGCCGCACTGTCGGAGGGTCAGTACTGAGGGAGTGTCACACTGTCGGAGGGTCAGTACTGAGGGAGTGTCGCACTGTCGGAGGGTCAGGACTGAGGGAGTGCCGCACTGTCGGAGGGTCAGTACTGAGGGAGTGCCGCACTGTCGGAGGGTCAGTACTGAGGGAGTGTCGCACTGTCGGAGGGTCAGAACTGAGGGAGTGTCGCACTGTCAGAGGGTCAGTACTGAGGGAGTGTCGCACTGTCGGAGGGTCAGTACTGAGGGAGTGTCGCACTGTCGGAGGGTCAGTACTGAGGGAATGTCGCACTGTCGGAGTGTCAGTACTGAGGGAGTGTCGCACTGTCGGAGGGTCAGTACTGAGGGAGTGCCACACTGTCGGAGGGACAGTACTGAGGGAGTGCCGCACTGTCAGAGGGTCAGTACTGAGGGAGTGCGACACTGTTGGAGGGTCAGTACTGAGGGAGTGCTGCACTGTCGGAGGGTCAGTACCGAGGGAGTGCCGCACTGTCAGAGGGTCAGTACTGAGGGAGTGCTGCACTGTCGGAGGGTCAGTACCGAGGGAGTGTCGCACTGTCGGAGGGTCAGTACCGAGGGAGTGTCGCACTGTCGGAGGGTCAGTACTGAGGGAGTGTCGCACTGTCGGAGGGTCAGTACTGAGGGAGTGTCGCACTGTCGGAGGGTCAGTACTGAGGGAGTGCCGCACAGTCGGAGGGTCAGTACTGAGGGAGTGCCGCTCAGTCGGAGGGTCAGTACTGAGGGAGTGCCGCACTGTCGGAGGGTCAGTACTGAGGAAGCTCCGCACTGTCGGAGGGTCAGTACTAAGGGAGTGCTACACTGTCGGAGGGTCAGTCCTGAGGGAATGCCGCACTGTCGGAGGGTCAGTACTGAGGGAGTGCCGCACTGTCGGAGGGTCAGTACTGAGGGAGTGCTACACTGTCGGAGGGTCAGTCCTGAGGGAATGCCGCACTGTCGGAGGGTCAGTACTGAGGGAGTGCTACACTGTCGGAGGGTCAGTCCTGAGGGAATGCCGCACTGTCGGAGGGTCAGTACTGAGGGAGTGCTACACTGTCGGAGGGTCAGTATTGAGGGAGTGCTGCACTGTTGGAGGGTCAGTACTGAGGGAGCTCCGCACTATCGGAGGGTCAGTACTGAGGGAGTGCGACACTGTCGGAGGGTCAGTACTGAGGGAGCTCCGCACTATCGGAGGGTCAGTACTGAGGGAGTGCGACACTGTCGGAGGGTCAGTACTGAGGGAGTGCTACACTGTCGGAGGGTCAGTCCTGAGGGAATGCCGCACTGTCGGAGGGTCAGTACTGAGGGAGTGCGACACTGTCGGAGGGTCAGTACTGAGGGAGTGCGACACTGTTGGAGGGTCAGTACTGAGGGAGTGCTGCACTGTCGGAGGGTCAGTACTGAGGGAATGCCGCACTGTCGGAGGGTCAGTACTGAGGGAGTGCGACACTGTCGGAGGGTCAGTACTGAGGGAGTGCGACACTGTCGGAGGGTCAGTCCTGAGGGAATGCCGCACTGTCGGAGGGTCAGTACTGAGGGAGTGCGACACTGTCGGAGGGTCAGTACTGAGGGAGTGCGACACTGTTGGAGGGTCAGTACTGAGGGAGTGCCGCTCAGTCGGAGGGTCAGTACTGAGGGAGTGCCGCGCTGTCGGTCAGTACTGAGGGAGTGCTGCACTGTCGGAGGGTCAGTACTGAGGAAGCTCCGCACTGTCGGAGGGTCAGTACTAAGGGAGTGCTACACTGTCGGAGGGTCAGTCCTGAGGGAATGCCGCACTGTCGGAGGGTCAGTACTGAGGGAGTGCTACACTGTCGGAGGGTCAGTCCTGAGGGAATGCCGCACTGTCGGAGGGTCAGTCCTGAGGGAATGCCGCACTGTCGGAGGGTCAGTACTGAGGGAGTGCTACACTGTCGGAGGGTCAGTACTGAGGGAGCTCCGCACTATCGGAGGGTCAGTACTGAGGGAGTGCGACACTGTCGGAGGGTCAGTACTGAGGGAGTGCTACACTGTCGGAGGGTCAGTCCTGAGGGAATGCCGCACTGTCGGAGGGTCAGTACTGAGGGAGTGCGACACTGTCGGAGGGTCAGTACTGAGGGAGTGCGACACTGTTGGAGGGTCAGTACTGAGGGAGTGCTGCACTGTCGGAGGGTCAGTACTGAGGGAGTGTCACACTGTCGGAGGGTCAGTACTGAGGGAGTGCGACACTGTTGGAGGGTCAGTACTGAGGGAGTGCTGCACTGTCGGAGGGTCAGTACTGAGGGAGTGTCACACTGTCGGAGGGTCAGTACTGAGGGAGTGTCACACTGTCGGAGGGTCAGTACTGAGGGAGTGTCACACTGTCGGAGGGTCAGTACTGAGGGAATGCCGCACTGTCGGAGGTTCAGTACTGAGGGAGTGCGACACTGTTGGAGGGTCAGTACTGAGGGAGTGCTGCACTGTTGGAGGGTCAGTACTGAGGGAGTGCGACACTGTTGGAGGGTCAGTACTGAGGGAGTGCCGAACTGTAAGAGTGTCAGTACTGAGGGAGTGCGACACTGTTGGAGGGTCAGTACTGAGGGAGTGCCGAACTGTAAGAGTGTCAGTACTGAGGGAGTGCTGCACTGTCGGAGGGTCAGTACTGAGGGAGTGCCGCACTGTCGGAGGGTCAGTACTGAGGGAGTGTCACACTGTCGGAGGGTCAGTACTGAGGGATTGTCACACTGTCGGAGGGTCAGTACTGAGGGAGTGTCACACTGTCGGAGGGTCAGTACTGAGGGAATGCCGCACTGTCGGAGGTTCAGTACTGAGGGAGTGCGACACTGTTGGAGGGTCAGTACTGAGGGAGTGCTGCACTGTTGGAGGGTCAGTACTGAGGGAGTGCGACACTGTTGGAGGGTCAGTACTGAGGGAGTGCCGAACTGTAAGAGTGTCAGTACTGAGGGAGTGCGACACTGTTGGAGGGTCAGTACTGAGGGAGTGGCGAACTGTAAGAGTGTCAGTACTGAGGGAGTGCTGCACTGTCGGAGTGTCAGTACTGAGGGAGTGCTGCACTGTCGGAGGGTCAGTACTGAGGGAGTGCCGCACTGTTGGAGGGTCAGTACTGAGGGAGTGCCGAACTGTAAGAGTGTCAGTACTGAGGGAGTGCTGCACTGTTGGAGGGTCAGTACTGAGGGAGTGCCGAACTGTAAGAGTGTCAGTACTGAGGGAGTGCTGCACTGTCGGAGGGTCAGTACTGAGGGAGTGCATTCTTTCATTAAGATATGTTTATGACTGTATCTTTGCCATGATGATCTATTTCCACCTCTGGAACGTCGCCCCGACTCCGCCCCTGTCTCAGCTCATCAGCTGCTGAAACCCTCGCCTTCGTTCCCCTCCAGACTCGACCATTCCGCGTCCGAACTCTCACCGAGTCCCCGTTCACCCGTCACCCCTACAACCCTCCCTATCTCTGTAACCTCCTCCAGCCCCTTCAACCCTCCCTATCTCTGTAACCTCCTCCAGCCCCTTCAACCCTCCCTATCTCTGTAACCTCCTCCAGTCCCTACAACCCTCCCTATCTCTGTAACCTCCTCCAGCCCCTTCAACCCTCCCTATCTCTGTAACCTCCTCCAGTCCCTACAACCCTCCCTATCTCTGTAACCTCCTCCAGCCCCTACAACCCTCCCTATCTCTGTAACCTCCTCCAGTCCCTACAACCCTCCCTATCTCTGTAACCTCCTCCAGCCCCTTCAACCCTCCCTATCTCTGTAACCTCCTCCAGCCACTACAACCCTCCCTATCTCTGAAACCTCCTCCAGCCCCTACAACCCACCCTATCTCTTTAACCTCCTCCAGCCTCTACAACACTCCCTTTCTCTGTAACCTCCTCCAGCCCCTACAACCCTCCCTATCTCTTTAACCTCCTCCAGCCTCTACAACACTCCCTTTCTCTGTAACCTCCTCCAGTCCCTACAACCCTCCCTATCTCTGTAACCTCCTCCAGCCCCTACAACCCTCCCTATCTCTGTAACTTCCTCCAGTCCCTACAACCCTCCCTATCTCTGTAACCTCCTCCAGTCCCTACAACCCTCCCTATCTCTGTCACCTCCTCCAGCCCCTACAACCCTCCCAATCTCTGTAACCTCCTCCAGTCCCTACAACCCTCCCTATCTCTGTAACCTCCTCCAGCCCCTACAACCCTCCCTATCTCTGTAACCTCCTCCAGCCCCTACAACCCTCCCTATCTCTGTAACCTCCTCCAGCCCCTACAACCCTCCCTATCTCTGTAACCTCCTCCACCCCCTACAACCCTCCCTATCTCTGTAACCTCCTCCAGTCCCTAAAACCCTCCCTATCTCTGTAACCTCCTCCAACCACTACAACCCTCCCTATCTCTGTAACCTCCTTCCGCCCCTACAGCCCTCCCTATGTCTGTAACCTCCTCCAGCCCCTACAACCCTCCCTATCTCTGTAACCTCCTCCAGCCCCTACAACCCTCCCTATCTCTGTAACCTCCTCCAGCCCCTACAACCCTCCCTATCTCTGTAACCTCCTCCAGCCCCTACAACCCTCCCTATCTCTGTAACCTCCTCCAGCCCCTACAACCCTCCCTATCTCTGTAACCTCCTCCAGCCCCTACAACCCTCCCTATCTCTGTAACCTCCTCCAGCCCCTACAACCCACCCTATCTCTGTAACCTCCTCAGCCCCTACAACCCTCCCTATCTCTGTAACCTCCTCCAGCCCCTACAACCCTCCCTATCTCTGTAACCTCCTCCAGCCCCTACAACCCTCCCTATCTCTGTAACCTCCTCCAGTCCCTAAAACCCTCCCTATCTCTGTAACCTCCTCCAACCACTACAACCCTCCCTATCTCTGTAACCTCCTTCCGCCCCTACAGCCCTCCCTATCTCTGTAACCTCCTCCAGCCCCTACAACCCTCCCTATCTCTGTAACCTCCTCCAGCCCCTACAACCCTCCCTATCTCTGTAACCTCCTCCAGCCCCTACAACCCTCCCTATCTCTGTAACTTCCTCCAGTCCCTACAACCCTCCCTATCTCTTTAACCTCCTCCAGCCCCGACAATCCTCCCTATCTCTGTAACCTCCTCCAGCCCCGACAACCCTCCCTATCTCTGTAACACCCTCCAGTCCCTACAACTCTCCCTATCTCTGTAACCTCCTCCAGTCCCTACAACCCTCCCTATCTCTGTAACCTTCTCCAGTCCCTAGAACCCTCCCTATCTATGTAACCTCCTCCAGTCCCGACAACCCTCCCTATCTCTGTAACCTCCTCCAGTCCCTAGAACCCTCCCTATCTCTGTAACCTCCTCCAGTCCCTAGAACCCTCCCTATCTCTGTAACCTCCTCCAGTCCCTACAACCCTCCCTATCTCTGTAACCTCCTCCAGCCCCTACAACCCTCCCTATCTCTGTAACTTCCTCCAGTCCCTACAACCCTCCCTATCTCTGTAACCTCCTCCAGTCCCTACAACCCTCCCTATCTCTGTAACCTCCTCCAGCCCCTACAACCCTCCCTATCTCTGTAAACTCCTCCAGTCCCTACAACCCTCCCTATCTCTGGAACCTTCTCCAGCCCCTACAACCCTCACTATCTCTGTTACCTCCTCCAGTCCCTATAACTCTCCCTATCTCTGTAACCTCCTCCAGTCCCTACAACCCTCCCTATCTCTGTAACCTTCTCCAGTCCCTACAACCCTCCCTATCTCTGTAACCTCCTCCAGTCCCGACAACCCTCCCTATCTCTGTAACCTCCTCCAGTCCCTAGAACCCTCCCTATCTCTGTAACCTCCTCCAGTCCCTAGAACCCTCCCTATCTCTGTAACCTCCTCCAGTCCCTACAACCCTCCCTATCTCTGTAACCTCCTCCAGCCCCTACAACCCACCCTATCTCTGTAACTTCCTCCAGTCCCTACAACCCTCCCTATCTCTGTAACCTCCTCCAGTCCCTACAACCCTCCCTATCTCTGTCACCTCCTCCAGCCCCTACAACCCTCCCCATCTCTGTAACCTGCTCCATCCCCTACAACCCTCCCTATCTCTAACCTCCTCCAGCCCCTACAACCCTCCCTATCTCTGTAACCTCCTCCAGCGCCTACAACCCTCCCTATCTCTGTAACCTCCTCGAGCCCCTACAACCCTCCCTATCTCTGTAACCTCCTCCAGCCCCTACAACCCTCCCTATCTCTGTAACCTCCTCCAGCCCCTACAACCCTCCCTATCTCTGTAACCTCCTCCAGTCCCTAAAACCCTCCCTATCTCTGTAACCTCCTCCAACCACTACAACCCTCCCTATCTCTGTAACCTCCTTCCGCCCCTACAGCCCTCCCTATCTCTGTAACCTCCTCCAGCCCCTACAACCCTCCCTATCTCTGTAACCTCCTCCAGCCCCTACAACCCTCCCTATCTCTGTAACCTCCTCCAGCCCCTACAACCCTCCCTATCTCTGTAACCTCCTCCAGCCCCTACAACCCTCCCTATCTCTGTAACCTCCTCCAGCCCCTACAACCCTCCCTATCTCTGTAACTTCCTCCAGTCCCTACAACTCTCCCTATCTCTGTAACCTTCTCCAGCCCCGACAACCCTCCCTATCTCTGTAACCTCCTCCAGCCCCTACAACCCTCCCTATCTCTGTAACCTCCTCCAGCCCCTACAACCCTCCCTATCTCTGTAACCTCCTCGAGCCCCTACAACCCTCCCTATCTCTGTAACCTCCTCCAGCCCCTACAACCCTCCCTATCTCTGTAACCTCCTCCAGCCCCTACAACCCTCCCTATCTCTGTAACCTCCTCCAGTCCCTAAAACCCTCCCTATCTCTGTAACCTCCTCCAACCACTACAACCCTCCCTATCTCTGTAACCTCCTTCCGCCCCTACAGCCCTCCCTATCTCTGTAACCTCCTCCAGCCCCTACAACCCTCCCTATCTCTGTAACCTCCTCCAGCCCCTACAACCCTCCCTATCTCTGTAACCTCCTCCAGCCCCTACAACCCTCCCTATCTCTGTAACTTCCTCCAGTCCCTACAACCCTCCCTATCTCTGTAACCTTCTCCAGCCCCTACAACCCTCCCTG
This sequence comes from Heterodontus francisci, assembly GCF_036365525.1. NCBI lineage: Eukaryota > Metazoa > Chordata > Chondrichthyes > Heterodontiformes > Heterodontidae > Heterodontus > Heterodontus francisci. The sequence continues at coordinate 629,219 of NW_027141506.1, read as the reverse complement.
TCTCTGTAACTTCCTCCAGCCCCTACAACACTCCCTATCTCTGCAACCTCCTCCAGTCCCTGAAACCCTCCCTACTCTGTAACCACATCCAGTCCCCTACAACCCTCCCTATCTCTGCAACCTCCTCCAGCCCCTACAACCCTCCCTATCTCTGTAACCTCCTCCAGCCCCTACAACCCTCCCTATCTCTGTAACCTCCTCCAGCCCCTACAACCCTCCCTATCTCTGTAACCTCCTCCAGCCCCTACAACCCTCCCTATCTCTGTAACTTCCTCCAGTCCCTACAACCCTCCCTATCTCTGTAACCTTCTCCAGCCCCTACAACCCTCCCTATCTCTGTAACCTCCTCCAGCCCCTACAACCCTCCCTATCTCTGTAACTTCCTCCAGTCCCTACAACCCTCCCTATCTCTGTAACCTCCTCCAGCCCCTACAACCCTCCCTATCTCTGTAACCTCCTCCAGCCCCTACAACCCTCCCTATCTCTGTAACCTCCTCCAGTCCCTAAAACCCTCCCTATCTCTGTAACCTCCTCCAACCAGTACAACCCTCCCTATCTCTGTAACCTCCTTCCGCCCCTACAGCCCTCCCTATCTCTGTAACCTCCTCCAGCCCCTACAACCCTCCCTATCTCTGTAACCTCCTCCAGCCCCTACAACCCTCCCTATCTCTGTAACCTCCTCCAGCCCCTACAACCCTCCCTATCTCTGTAACTTCCTCCAGTCCCTACAACCCTCCCTATCTGGGTAACCTTCTCCAGCCCCTACAACCCTCCCTGTCTCTGTAACTTCCTCCAGCCCCTACAACACTCCCTATCTCTGCAACCTCCTCCAGTCCCTGAAACCCTCCCTACTCTGTAACCACATCCAGTCCCCTACAACCCTCCCTATCTCTGTAAGCTCCTCCAACCCCGACAACCCTCCCTATCTCTGTAACCACCTCCAGCCCCTACAACCCTCCCTATCTCTGTAACATCCTCCAGCGCCTACAACCCTCACTATCTCTGTAACCTCCTCCAGTCCCCACAACCCTCCCTATCTCTGTAACCTCCTCCAGCCCCTACAACCCTCCCTATCTCTGTAACCTCCTCCAGTACCTACAACCCTCCCGATCTCTGTAACCTCCTCCAGTCCCTACAACCCTCCCTATCTCTGTAACCTCCTCCAGCCCCTACAACCCTCCCTATCTCTGTAACCTCCTCCAGTACCTACAACCCTCCCGATCTCTGTAACCTCCTCCAGTACCTACAACCCTCCCGATCTCTGTAACCTCCTCCAGTCCCTACAACCCTCCCTAACTCTGTAACCTCCTCCAGCGCCTACAACCCTCCCTATCTCTGTAACCTCCACCAGCCCCTACAACCCTCCCTATCTCTGTAACATCCTCCAGCCCCTACAACCCTCCCTATCTCTGTAACCACCTCCAGCCCCTACAACCCTCCCTATCTCTGTAACCTCCTCCAGCCCCTACAACCCTCCCATCTCTGTAACCTCCTCCAGTCTCTCCAACCCTCCCTATCTCTGTAACCTCCTCCAGCCCCTGCAACCCTCCCTACCTCTGTAACCTCCTCCAATCCCTACAACCCTCCCTATCTCTGTAATCTATTCCATTCCCCTACAACCCTCCCTATCTCTGTAACATCCTCCAGCCCCTACAACCCTCCCTATCTCTGTAACCACCTCCAACCCCTACAACCCTCCCTATCTCTGTAACCTCCTCCAGCCCCTACAACCCTCCCATCTCTGTAACCTCCTCCAGTCTCTCCAACCCTCCCTATCTCTGTAACCTCCTCCAGCCCCTACAACCCGCCCTATCTCTGTAACCTCCTCCAGCCCCTACAACCCTCCCTATCTCTGTAACCTCCTCCAGTCCATCCAACCCTCCCTATCTCTTTAACCTCTTCCAGCCCCTACAACCCTCCCTATCTCTGTAACCTCCTCCAGTCCATCCAACCCTCCCTATCTCTGTAACCTCCTCCAGCCCCGACAACACTCCCTATCGCTGTAACATCCTCCAGCCCCTACAACCCTCCCTATCTCTGTAACCTCCTCCAGCCCCTACACCCCTCCCTACCTCTGTAACCTCCTCCAGCCCCTACACCCCTCCCTACCTCTGTAACCTCCTCCAGCCCCTACAACCCTCCCTATCTCTGTAACCTCCTCCAGCCACTACAACCCTCGCTATCTCTGAAACCTCCTCCAGTCACTACAGCCCTCCCTATCTCTGAAACCTCCTCCAGTCCCTACAACACTCCCTATCTCTGTAACCTCCTCCAGTCCCCTACACCCCTCCCTATCTCTGAAACCTCCTCCAGTCACTACAGCCCTCCCTATCTCTGAAACCTCCTCCAGTCCCTACAACACTCCCTATCTCTGTAACCTCCTCCAGTCCCCTACATCCCTCTCTATCTCTGTAACATCCTCCAGCCCCTACAACCCGCCCTATCTCTGTAACCTCCTCCAGCCCCTACAACCCTCCCATCTCTGTAACCTCCTCCAGCCCCTACAACCCTCCCTATCTCTGCAACCTCCTCCAGCCCCTACACCCCTCCCTATCTCTGTAACATCCTCCAGCCCCTACAACACTCCCTATCTCTGTAACCTCCTCCAGCCACAGCAACCCTCCCTATCACTGTAACCTCCTCCAGCCCCTACAACCCTCCCTATCTCTGTAACCTCCTCCAGCCCCTACAACCCTCCCTATCTCTGTAACATCCTCCAGCCCCTACAACCCTCCCATCTCTGTAACCTCCTCCAGCCCCTACACCCCTCCCTATCTCTGTAACCTCCTCCAGCCCCTGCACCCCTCCCTATCTCTGTAACCTCCTCCAGCCCCTACAACCCTCCCTATCTCTAACATCCTCCAGTCCCTACAACCCTCCCTCTCTGTAACCTCTTCCAGCCACTACAACCCTCCCTATCACTGTAACCTCCTCCAGCCCCTACAACCCTCCCTATCTCTGTAACCTCCTCCAGCCCCTACAACCCTCCCTATCTCTAACCTCCTCCAGCCCCTACACCCCTCCCTATCTCTGTAACATCCTCCAGCCCCTGCAACCGTCCCTATCTCTGTAACCTCCTCCAGCCCCTACGACCCTCCCAATCTCTGTAACCTCCTCCAGCCCCTACGACCATCCCTATCTCTGTAACCTCCACCAGCCCCTACCACCCTCCCTATCTCTGTAAGCTCCACCAGCCCCTACAACCCTCCCTATCTCTGTAACCTCCTCCAGCCCCTGCAACCGTCCCAATCTCTGTAACCTCCTCCAGCCCCTACGACCATCCCTATCTCTGTAACCTCCACCAGCCCCTACGACCCTCCCAATCTCTGTAACCTCCTCCAGCCCCTACGACCCTCCCAATCTCTGTAACCTCCTCCAGCCCCTACAACCCTCCCTATCTCTGTAACCTCCTCCAGCTCCTACAACCCTCCGAGATCTCTGTGCTCCTTTAAGACGCTCCCTCAAACTCCCCTCTTTGGGCTTTTGGTTCCCGGTCCCTAACGTGGGGTCATATTTTGTTTCATTACGTCCCTGCAAAAGTACCTTGTGACGTTTTATTGCTTTAAAGGCACCACGTAAATTTAAGTTGTTGTTGTCTCCCGACAGCACCGTGTGCAAATCCAAGACCAACGAGCAGATGCCTGCTGGCAATTCGACCATGGTAGGCGGCGGTCTCTCCGAGCTGGATCGTTTGCTGCAGGAACTGAACACAGCGCAGTTCAGCATGACTGGTAAGAGTTAGATCCCAAAGTCACAATTAGAGGGACAGAATTTCAGGTCAACCCATCCCTGATTGTCAGCAAATTGAGGGACTCCATTCAAAGAGGGAGTCTCCCCGTCAGGGACCCCCGTTAAAGAGGGAGTCTCCCCGTCAGGGACCCCCGTTAAAGAGGGAGTCTCCCCGTCAGGGACCCCCGTTAAAGAGGGAGTCTCCCCGTCAGGGACCCCCGTTAAAGAGGGAGTCTCACCGTCAGGGACCCCTGTTAAAGAGGGAGTCTCACCGTCAGAGACCCCTGTTAAAGAGGGAGTCTCACCGTCAGGGACCCCTGTTAAAGAGGGAGTCTCACCGTCAGGGACCCCCGTTAAAGAGGGAGTCTCACCGTCAGGGACCCCTGTTAAAGAGGGAATCTCACCGTCAGGGTCCCCTGTTAAAGAGGGAGTCTCCCCATCAGGGACCCCCGTTAAAGAGGGAGTCTCACCGTCAGAGACCCCCGTTAAAGAGGGAGTCTCACCGTCAGGGACCCCCGTTAAAGAGGGAGTCTCACCGTCAGGGACCCCCGTTAAAGAGGGAGTCTCACCGTCAGGGACCCCTGTTAAAGAGGCTCACCGTCAGGGACCCCTGTTAAAGAGGGAGTCTCACCGTCAGAGACCCCTGTTAAAGAGGGAGTCTCACTGTCAGGGACCCCTGTTAAAGAGGGAGTCTCACCGTCAGGGACCCCCGTTAAAGAGGGAGTCTCACTGTCAGGGACCCCCGTTAAAGAGGGAGTCTCACCGTCAGGGACCCCCGTTAAAGAGGGAGTCTCACCGTCAGGGACCCCTGTTAAAGAGGGAGTCTCACTGTCAGGGACCCCTGTTAAAGAGGGAGTCTCACCGTCAGGGACTCCTGTTAAAGAGGGAGTCTCACCGTCAGGGACCCCTGTTAAAGAGGGAGTCTCACCGTCAGGGACCCCCGTTAAAGAGGGAGTCTCACCGTCAGGGACCCCCTGTTAAAGAGGGAGTCTCACCGTCAGAGACCCCTGTTAAAGAGGGAGTCTCCCCGTCAGGGACCCCCGTTAAAGAGGGAGTCTCACCGTCAGGGACCCCCGTTAAAGAGGGAGTCTCACTGTCAGGGACCCCTGTTAAAGAGGGAGTCTCACCGTCAGGGACCCCTGTTAAAGAGGGAGTCTCACCGTCAGGGACCCCCGTTAAAGAGGGAGTCTCACCGTCAGGGACCCCCGTTAAAGAGGGAGTCTCACCGTCAGAGACCCCTGTTAAAGAGGGAGTCTCACTGTCAGACCCCCGTTAAGGAGGAATTGTCACTAAACACAGGCCTGGGAATATCCAATTGAGATTTCCAATCAAACACACCTTTCTCTCTCTCTCTCTCTCTCTCTCTCTCTCTCTCACTCCACTCTCTACAGATGAAATCCTGGCGCAGTTTCCACCGGGCAAGCCGACCGAGACGCAGGCGGGAATCCAGCAGGCCGAGGCGGACGTCGTCCCCGGCCCCCCAGAAGCGGCAGCGCCCAGGAAGTTGCCAGCTGAGGAGAGGGAGGCCCCGAAAGTGACGGGAGTTGGGCCGCAAGCAGCGATCACGTGAGTTTCGTGTCGCGCGGCGGGCTCACGTTATCAGCCGCGGAGGATATCAGCCCCGAAATACATCCAACCAAACCCCTATACCCCGAGGATCCACCCGTCAGCTTTGAGTCGCTGAAAATTGGCGCATTCGCGTTTAGAATGGGAATTTCCAATGTAAACAGTCACGCGGCACTGGCAATGTCAATGGAGGGGGGGATGGGAGAAGGGAGGGGTGCAAGGGAAACAGGGCGAGAGAGTGGGATGGAAGGGATGAGGGAGGGGATCAGAGAAGAGAGCGAGGTGAGGAGGAGGGGCTAGAGGAAGGAGGGAGGGAGTTGAGGAGATGGTTCTTGAGCGAGTGTTGCCACGATCTGTGTGTCTCTCTCTCTCTCTCTCTGTGTAGGTACCCTGTGCCGCAGACACAAGTGAACAACTCGGCTACAACCGCGACACTAGAGCTGGACAAACTCATGGCCTCGCTCTCCGACTTCCAGCTCCACAGCCAGGTGAGTCTGCCTCGCCCTCCCTCAGCCACTGACACGCAGGTACGGAGGCAGAACCAGAGGAGAGGGTGACCCCAGGAATCTCCAACGCTCCGGCCCATAGTAGTAACCCAGCTATCCCCACTCGATTCAGAAACATAGAAAATGGGAGCAGGCCATTCGGCCCTTCGAGCCTGCTCCGCCATTCATGATGATCACGGCTGATCATCCAACTCAGTAACCTGTTCCCGCTTTCCCCCCCATACCCTTTGATCCCTTTAGACCCAAGAGCTATATCTAACTCCTTCTTGAAAACATACAATGTTTTGTCTTCAACTGCTTTCTGTGGTAGCGAATTCCACAGGCTCACCACTCTCTGGGTGAAGTAATTTCTCCTCATCTCCGTCCTGAAAGGTTTACCCCGTATCCTCAGACTGTGACCCCTGGTTCTGGACTCCCCCACCATCGGGAACATCCTTCCTGCATCTAACCTGTCAAGTCTTGTTAGAATTTTATAGGTTTCTATGAGATCCCTCCTCACTCTTCTGAACTCCAGGATAGTGTATCTAACACACTGTAACACCCGGTCCCAGAGGGGGAAAGGACAGTGTATCTAACACACTGTGACTCCCAGTCCCAGAGGGGGGAAAGGACAGTGTATCCAACACACTGTGACACCCGGTCCCAGAGGGGGGAAAGGACAGTGTATCTAACACACTGTGACACCCAGTCCCAGAGGGGGAAAGGACAGTGTATCTAACACACTGTGACACCCGGTCCCAGAGGGGGGAAAGGACAGTGTATCTAACGCACTGTGACACCCGGTCACAGAGGGCGAAAGGACAGTGTATCTAACACACTGTAACACCCGGTCCCAGAGGGGGAAAGGACAGTGTATCTAACTCACTGTAACACCCGGTCCCAGAGGGGGAAAGGACAGTGTATCTAATACACTGTGACACCCGGTCCCAGAGGGGGGAAAGGACAGTGTCTCTAACACACTGTGACACCCGGTCCCAGAGGGGGAAAGGACAGTGTATCTAACACACTATGACACCCGGTCCCAGAGTGGGAAAGGACAGTGTATCTAACACACTGTGACACCCGGTCCCAGAGGGGGAAAGGACAGTGTATCTAACGCACTGTGACACCCGGTCCCAGAGGCGGAAAGGACAGTGTCTCTAACACACTGTGACACCCGGTCCCAGAGGGGGAAAGGACAGTGTATCTAACACACTGTGACACCGGGTCCCAGAGGGGGGAAAGGACAGTGTATCTAACACACTGTGACACCCGGTCCCAGAGGGGGGAAAGGACAGTGTATCTAACACACTGTGACACCCGGTCCCGGGGGGCGGAGGGAAAGGACAGTGTACCTAACGCACTGTGACACCCGGTCCCAGAGGGGGGGGGGGAAAGGACAGTGTATCTAACGCACTGTGACACCCGGTCCCCGGGGGGGGGAGGGAAAGGACAGTGTACCTAACGCACTGTGACACCCGGTCCCAGAGGGGGGGAAAGGACAGTGTACCTAACGCACTGTGACACCCAGTCCCAGAGGGGGACAGGTCAGTGTATCGAACGCACTGTGACACCCGGTCCCAGAGGGTGGGGGGGGGAAAGGACAGTGTATCTAACGCACTGTGACACCCGGTCCCGGGGGGGGGAGGGAAAGGACAGTGTATCTAACACACTGTGACACCCGGTCCCAGAGGGGGGGAAAGGACAGTGTATCTAACACACTGTGACACCCGGTCCCAGAGGGGGGGGGGAAAGGACAGTGTATCTAACACACTGTGACACCCGGTCCCAGAGGGGGAAAGGACAGTGTATCCAACTCACTGTGACACCCGGTCCCAGAGGGGGAAAGGACAGTGTATCTAACACACTGTGACACCCGGTCCTAGAGGAGGAAAGGACAGTGTATCTAACACACTGTGACACCCGGTCCCAGAGGGGGGAAAGGACAGTGTATCTAACACACTGTGACACCCGGTCCCAGAGGGGGGAAAGGACAGTGTATCTAACACACTGTGACACCCGGTCCCAGAGGGGGAAAGGACAGTGTATCTAACACACTGTGACACCCAGTCCCAGAGGGGGGAAAGGACAGTGTATCTAACACACTGTGACACCCGGTCCCAGAGGGGGAAAGGACAGTGTATCCAACACACTGTGACACCCGGTCCCAGAGGGGGAAAGGACAGTGTATCTAACACACTGTGACACCCGGTCCCAGAGGGGGAAAGGACAGTGTATCTAACACACTGTGACACCCAGTCCCAGAGGGGGGAAAAGGACAGTGTATCTAACACACTGTGACACCCGGTCCCAGAGGGGGAAAGGACAGTGTATCTAACACACTGTGACACCCGGTCCCAGAGGGGGAAAGGACAGTGTATCTAACACACTGTGACACCCAGTCCCAGAGGGGGGAAAGGACAGTGTATCTAACACACTGTGACACCCAGTCCCAGAGGGGGAAAGGACAGTGTATCTAACACACTGTGACACCCGGTCCCAGAGGGGGAAAGGACAGTGTATCTAACACACTGTGACACCCAGTCCCAGAGGGGGGAAAAGGACAGTGTATCTAACACACTGTGACACCCGGTCCCAGAGGGGGAAAGGACAGTGTATCTAACACACTGTGACACCCGGTCCCAGAGGGGGAAAGGACAGTGTATCTAACACACTGTGACACCCAGTCCCAGAGGGGGGAAAGGACAGTGTATCTAACACACTGTGACACCCGGTCCCAGAGGGGGGAAAGGACAGTGTATCTAACACACTGTGACACCCGGTCCCAGAGGGGGAAAGGACAGTGTATCTAACGCACTGTGACACCCGGTCCCAGAGGGGGAAAGGACAGTGTATCTAACACACTGTGACACCCGGTCCCAGAGGGGGGAAAGGACAGTGTATCTAACACACTGTGACACCCGGTCCCAGAGGGGGAAAGGACAGTGTATCTAACACACTGTGACACCCGGTCCCAGAGGGGGGAAAGGACAGTGTATCTAACACACTGTGACACCCGGTCCCAGAGGGGGAAAGGACAGTGTATCTAACACACTGTGACACCCGGTCCCAGAGGGGGAAAGGACAGTGTATCTAACACACTGTGACACCCGGTCCCAGAGGGGGAAAGGACAGTGTATCTAACACACTGTGACACCCGGTCCCAGAGGGGGAAAGGACAGTGTATCTAACACACTACATCAGCTGTTAGACTGTTACGTTGAGCTGAATTGATGATATCTGTGTAGGACACTGGGATTGACAGTGCTGTGTGCAGCCTCTGCGGGCACCACTGGACAATGTCCCGACTGGTCAGTGTGATGGTGACATTGCCTCTCGCCGGGATCTTCCTGTGTCTCATTTGGCGGCTTTGATGTGTTGAAGGGGGGAATCCGCACGAGCAGCTGGTGATGTTACTGTTTGATAATTCTCCCTCTCTCCGCCTCCCCGCTCCCTCTCTCCGCTCCCTCTCCCCGCCTCCCCGCTCCCTCCCTCCCTCCCTCTCCCTTCTCCTTCCTCCCTCCGCCCCCACCCCCCCCCCCCCCCCCCCACCTCTCTGTAGCCCCTGGCCCAGACAGCCTCACAGCCGAGTGTAACAGTCGTCTCCCCTGGACCGGTCAGTGAGTCACAGACAGCCGTCCCTGCTGGGAACCTGGATAACATGCTGGGAATACTGCAGTCCAGCCTCAGCCGCCAGGGAATCTCGACCATCACCAAGGGCTCCTGTAGCGCCTGTCGGAAGCCCATCGTGGGGCAGGTGAGAGAGGGAAGGTGAGGGGAGGGGCGGGTGAAGATGGGGTGGGAGTGGGGGGGAGGTGGGGGCAAGAGGACGGGTAGGGGGGGGCAGGGCTCCAATATTTGGCTCGCACTTGCAAATTAATCCCAGGAGGAGCTGTGGCAAATGGCGAGGGCTTTCACAGTCGAATAGCAGAGGTCATTAAATAAATGGGCTGAGATCAGCCATCTGTGACCCTATCCCCACTTTGATTAAAAAAACACACTAGGGGGTTGTGGGGGGGTGGGGGGGGGGGAGAGGGGGGGGGGGTGCGACTGGGCAAAGGGGTGGACAGCCTTGATATCTATAGGGGAAAAAAAACAAAATAACGTGCATTTGCATAGAGCCTTCCCCCACCCGCAGGATGCCCCAAAGTGCCTGACAGCCAATGAGGTGCCGTCACTGCTGAGGCACAGCAAGATTCCACCAGGCCAGGACACCGAGAAGAACCCCCCAGTCCTGCCATTCTTCCAAGAGGAAGCTTTCCCTCTGCCCAAGAGGGCAGACGGGTTCCGAGACACTGCGGCACTCCGACAGTGCGGCACTCCCTCAGTACTGACCCTCCGACAGTGCGGCACTCCCTCAGTACTGACCCTCCGACAGTGCGGCACTCCCTCAGTACTGAACGCCCGACAGTGCGGCACTCCCTCAGTACTGACCCTCCGACAGTGCGGCACTCCCTCAGTAATGACCCTCCGACAGTGCGGCACTCCCTGAGTACTGACCCTCCGACAGTGCGGCACTCCCTGAGTACTGACCCTCCGACAGTGCGGCACTCCCTGAGTACTGACCCTCCGACAGTGCGGCACTCCCTGAGTACTGACCCTCCGACAGTGCGGCACTCCCTGAGTACTGACCCTCCGACAGTGCGGCACTCCCTCAGTACTGACCCTCCGACAGTGCGGCACTCCCTCAGTACTGACCCTCCGACAGTGCGGCACTCCCTCAGTACTGACCCTCCGACAGTGCGACACTCCTTCAGCGCGGCACTCCGACAGTGCGGCACTCCGACAGTGCGGCACTCGCTCAGTACTGACCCTCCGACAGTGCGGCACTCCCTCAGTACTGACATTCCGACTGTGCGACAGTCCCTCAGTACTGACCCTCCGATAGTGCGGCACTCCCTCAGTACTGACCCTCCGACAGTGTGACGCTCCCTCAGTACTGACCCTCTGACAGTGCGACGCTCCCTCAGTACTGACCCTCCGACAGTGCGGCACTCCCTCAGTACTGACCCTCCGACAGTGTGGCACTCCCTCAGTACTGACCCTCCGACAGTGCGGCACTCCCTCAGTACTGACCCTCCCGAAAGTGCGACACTCCCTCAGTACTGATCCTCTGACAGTGTGACACTCCCTCAGTACTGACCCTCTGACAGTGTGACACTCCCTCAGTACTGACCCTCCGACTGTGTGACACTCCCTCAGTACTGACCCTCCGACAGTGCGGCACTCCCTCAGTACTGACCCTCCGACAGTGCGGCACTCCCTCAGTACTGACCCTCCGACAGTGTGACACTCCCTCAGTACTGACCCTCCGACAGTGTGACACTCCCTCAGTACTGACCCTCCGACAGTGTGACACTCCCTCAGTACTGATCCTCCGACAGTGCGACACTCCCTCAGTACTGACCCTCCGACAGTGTGACACTCCCTCAGTACTGATCCTCCGACAGTGTGACACTCCCTCAGTACTGATCCTCCGACAGTGTGACACTCCCTCAGTACTGACCCTCTGACAGTGCGGCACTCCCTCAGTACTGACCCTCTGACAGTGTGACACTCCCTCAGTACTGACCCTCTAACAGTGTGACACTCCCTCAGTACTGACCCTCCGACAGTGTGACACTCCCTCAGTACTGACCCTCCGACAGTGTGACACTCCCTCAGTACTGATCCTCCGACAGTGTGACACTCCCTCAGTACTGATCCTCTGACAGTGTGACACTCCCTCAGTACTGACCCTCTGACAGTGTGACACTCCCTCAGTACTGATCCTCCGACAGTGTGACACTCCCTCAGTACTGATCCTCTGACAGTGTGACACTCCCTCAGTACTGATCCTCTGACAGTGTGACACTCCCTCAGTACTGACCCTCCGACAGTGTGACACTCCCTCAGTACTGACCCTCCGACTGTGTGACACTCCCTCAGTACTGACCCTCCGACAGTGCGGCACTCCCTCAGTACTGACCCTCCGACAGTGTGACACTCCCTCAGTACTGACCCTCCGACAGTGTGACACTCCCTCAGTACTGACCCTCCGACAGTGTGACACTCCCTCAGTACTGACCCTCCGACAGTGTGACACTCCCTCAGTACTGACCCTCCGACAGTGTGACACTCCCTCAGTACTGATCCTCCGACAGTGTGACACTCCCTCAGTACTGATCCTCCGACAGTGTGACACTCCCTCAGTACTGACCCTCTGACAGTGTGACACTCCCTCAGTACTGACCCTCCGACAGTGTGACACTCCCTCAGTACTGACCCTCCGACAGTGTGACACTCCCTCAGTACTGATCCTCCGACAGTGTGACACTCCCTCAGTACTGACCCTCTGACAGTGTGACACTCCCTCAGTACTGACCCTCCAACAGTGCGACATTCCCTCAGTACTGACCCTCCGACAGTGTGACACTCCCTCAGTACTGATCCTCTAACAGTGTGACACTCCCTCAGTACTGACCCTCTAACAGTGTGACATTCCCTCAGTACTGACCCTCCAACAGTGCGACATTCCCTCAGTACTGACCCTCCGACAGTGTGACACTCCCTCAGTACTGATCCTCTAACAGTGTGACACTCCCTCAGTACTGATCCTCTAACAGTGTGACACTCCCTCAGTACTGACCCTCTAATAGTGTGACACTCCCTCAGTCCTGACCCTCTGACAGTGTGACACTCCCTCAGTACTGATCCTCTGACAGTGTGACACTCCCTCAGTACTGACCCTCTGACAGTGTGACACTCCCTCAGTACTGATCCTCTAACAGTGTGACACTCCCTCAGTACTGACTCTCTAACAGTGTGACACTCCCTCAGTACTGATCCTCTAACAGTGTGACACTCCCTCAGTACTGATCCTCTAACAGTGTGACACTCCCTCAGTACTGATCCTCTAACAGTGTGACACTCCCTCAGTACTGATCCTCTAACAGTGTGACACTCCCTCAGTACTGATCCTCTAACAGTGTGACACTCCCTCAGTACTGACCCTCTGACAGTGTGAAACTCCCTCAGTACTGACCCTCTAACAGTGCGACACTCCCTCAGTACTGACCCTCTAACAGTGCGACACTCCCTCAGTACTGACCCTCCGACAGTGCGACACTCCCTCAGTACTGACCTTCTAACAGTGTGACACTCCCTCAGTACTGACCCTCTAACAGTGTGACACTCCCTCAGTACTGACCCTCTAACAGTGTGACACTCCCTCAGTACTGACCCTCCGACAGTGTGACACTCCCTCAGTACTGACCCTCTAACAGTGTGACACCACTCAGTACTGACCCTCCGACAGTGTGACACTCCCTCAGTACTGACCCTCTGACAGTGTGACACTCCCTCAGTACTGACCCTCTGACAGTGTGACACTCCCTCAGTACTGACCCTCTGACAGTGTGACACTCCCTCAGTACTGACCCTCTAACAGTGTGACACTCCCTCAGTACTGACCCTCCGACAGTGTGACACTCCCTCAGTACTGACCCTCTGACAGTGTGACACTCCCTCAGTACTGACCCTCTGACAGTGCGGCACTCCCTCAGTACTGACCCTCCGACAGTGTGACACTCCCTCAGTACTGACCCTCTAACAGTGCGGCGCTCCCTCAGTACTGACCCTCCGACAGTGTGACCCTCCCTCAGTACTGACCCTCTAACAGTGTGACACTCCCTCAGTACTGACCCTCTGACAGTGTGACACTCCCTCAGTACTGACCCTCTGACAGTGTGACACTCCCTCAGTACTGACCCTCTAACAGTGTGACACTCCCTCAGTACTGACCCTCTAACAGTGCGGCGCTCCCTCAGTACTGACCCTCCGACAGTGTGACCCTCCCTCAGTACTGACCCTCTAACAGTGTGACACTCCCTCAGTACTGACCCTCTGACAGTGTGACACTCCCTCAGTACTGACCCTCTGACAGTGCGGCACTCCCTCAGTACTGACCCTCCGACAGTGTGACACTCCCTCAGTACTGACCCTCTAACAGTGTGACACTCCCTCAGTACTGACCCTCTGACAGTGTGACACTCCCTCAGTACTGACCCTCTAACATTGTGACACTCCCTCAGTACTGACCCTCTGACAGTGTGACACTCCCTCAGTACTGACCCTCTAACAGTGTGACACTCCCTCAGTACTGACCCTCCGACAGTGTGACACTCCCTCAGTACTGACCCTCTAACAGTGTGACACTCCCTCAGTACTGACCCTCTGACAGTGTGACACTCCCTCAGTACTGACCCTCTAACATTGTGACACTCCCTCAGTACTGACCCTCTGACAGTGTGACACTCCCTCAGTACTGACTCTCTAACAGTGTGACACTCCCTCAGTACTGACCCTCTGACAGTGTGACACTCCCTCAGTACTGACCCTCTAACATTGTGACACTCCCTCAGTACTGACCCTCTGACAGTGTGACACTCCCTCAGTACTGACCCTCTAACAGTGTGACACTCCCTCAGTACTGACCCTCCGACAGTGTGACACTCCCTCAGTACTGACCCTCTAACAGTGTGACACTCCCTCAGTACTGACCCTCTAACAGTGTGACACTCCCTCAGTACTGACCCTCTGACATTGTGACACTCCCTCAGTACTGACCCTCTAACAGTGTGACACTCCCTCAGTACTGACCCTCTAACAGTGTGACACTCCCTCAGTACTGACTCTCTAACAGTGTGACACTCCCTCAGTACTGACCCTCTAACAGTGTGACACTCCCTCAGTACTGACTCTCTAACAGTGTGACACTCCCTCAGTACTGACCCTCTGAAAGTGTGACACTCCCTCAGTACTGACCCTCTGACAGTGTGACACTCCCTCAGTACTGACCCTCTAACAGTGTGACACTCCCTCAGTACTGACCCTCTAACAGTGCGACACTCCCTCAGTACTGACCCTCTGAAAGTGTGACACTCCCTCAGTACTGACCCTCTGAAAGTGTGACACTCCCTCAGTACTGACCCTCTAACAGTGTGACACTCCCTCAGTACTGACCCTCTAACAGTGTGACACTCCCTCAGTACTGACCCTCTAACAGTGTGACACTCCCTCAGTACTGACCCTCCGACAGTACGCTCTCCGTCCGCGACTCACCCGTCTTGTCCCGGTCGTCGTCTCTCCGCAGGTGGTGACCGCCCTGGGGCAGGTTTGGCACCCCGAACACTTTGTCTGCGTGCGCTGCCGAAAGGAGATCGGGGGCAGCAACTTTTTCGAGAAGGAGGGAGTGCCGTACTGCGAGAAGGATTACTGGTTGCTCTTTTCACCGCGCTGTGCTCAGTGTGAAGAGCCCATCATGGATGTGAGTATACAGACGGGGGAGGGGGAGAGTGGTACAGCCATTCACCCACTCCACCTGCCCCTACAATCCCACATGGTAATCCACCGCCCAGCTCTGCGAGGGGCTGATCGAGTGGCGATGGGAGCGAGTCACGGGGAGTAAAAGAATGGGGCAGAGGGAGCGAAGGAGTGGGGGGAACGAGGCGGAGGGAGCGAAGGTTTGGGGGGAACGAGACGGAGGGTGCGAAGGAGTGGGGGGAATGAGGCGGAGGGAGTGAAGGAGTGGGGGAATGAGGCGGTGGGAGTGAAGGAGTGGGGGTAACGAGGATGGAGGGAGTGAAGGAGTGGGGAAACAATGCGGAGGGAGTGAAGGAGTGGGGGGGGGGTAACGGGGATGGAGGGAGTGGGGGAACGAGGCGGAGGGAATGAAGGAGTTGGGGTAACGAGGATGGAGGGAGTGAAGGAGTGGGGGTAACGAGGATGGAGGGAGTGAAGGAGTGGGGGAAGAGGCGGAGGGAGTGAAGGAGTGGGGGGGAATGAGGCGGAGGGAGCGAAGGAGTGGGGGAACCAGGTGGAGAGAGTGAAGGAGTGGGGGTCAAGAGGCGGAGGGAGTGAAGGAGTGGGGGAGTGAGGCGGAGAGAGTGAAGGAGTGGGGGTAACGAGGATGGAGGGAGTGAAGGAGTGGGGGTAATGAGGATGGAGGGAGTGAAGGAGTGGGGGAATGATGTGCAGGGAGTGAAGGAGTGGGGGTAACGAGGATGGAGGGAGTGAAGGAGTGGGGTAACTAGGATGGAGGGAGTGAAGGAGTGGGGGTCAAGATGCGCAGGGAGTGAAGGAGTGGGGGTAACGAGGATGGAGGGAGTGAAGGAGCGGGGGTAACGATGCGGAGGGAGTGAAGGAGTGGGGTAACGAAGCGGAGGGAGTGAAGGAGTGGGGTAACGATGCGGAGGGAGTGAAGGAGTGGGGTAACGAGGATGGAGGGAGTGAAGGAGTGGGGGTCAAGAGGCGCAGGGAGTGAAGGAGTGGGGGTAACGAGAATGGAGGGAGTGAAGGAGCGGGGTAACGAGGATGGAGGGAGTGAAGGAGTGGGGAAACAATGCGGAGGGAGTGAAGGAGTGGGGGGGGTAACGAGGATGGAGGGAGTGAAGGAGTGGGGGTAACGAGGATGGAGGGAGTGAAGGAGTGGGGGTAACGAGGTGGAGGGAGTGGGGGTAACGAGGATGGAGGGAGTGAAGGTTTGGGGGGAACGAGACGGAGGGTGCGAAGGTTTGGGGGGAACGAGGCGGAGGGAGTGAAGGAGTGGGGGTAACGAGGATGGAGGGAGTGAAGGAGTGGGGGTAACGAGGGTGGAGGGAGTGAAGGAGTGGGGGAACGAGGCGGATGGAATGAAGGAGTTGGGGTAACGAGGATGGAGGGAGTGAAGGAGTGGGGGTAACGAGGATGGAGGGAGTGAAGGAGTGGGGGAAGAGGCGGAGGGAGTGAAGGAGTGGGGGGGAATGAGGCGGAGGGAGCGAAGGAGTGGGGGAACCAGGTGGAGAGAGTGAAGGAGTGGGGGTCAAGAGGCGGAGGGAGTGAGGCGGAGAGAGTGAAGGAGTGGGGGTAACGAGGATGGAGGGAGTGAAGGAGTGGGGGTAACGAGGATGGAGGGAGTGAAGGAGTGGGGGTAACGAGGATGGAGGGAGTGAAGGAGTGGGTGTAACGAGGATGGAGGGAGTGAAGGAGTGGAGGAATGATGTGCAGGGGTGAAGGAGTGGGGGTAACGAGGATGGAGGGAGTGAAGGAGTGGGGTAACTAGGATGGAGGGAGTGAAGGAGTGGGGGTAACGAGGATGGAGGGAGTGAAGGAGTGGGGGTCAAGATGCGCAGGGAGTGAAGGAGTGGGGGTAACGAGGATGGAGGGAGTGAAGGAGCGGGGGTAACGATGCGGAGGGAGTGAAGGAGTGGGGAAACGATGCGGAGGGAGTGAAGGAGTGGGGTAACGAGGATGGAGGGAGTGAAGGAGTGGGGGTCAAGAGGCGCAGGGAGTGAAGGAGTGGGGGTAACGAGGATGGAGGGAGTGAAGGAGCGGGGTAACGAGGATGAAGGGAGTGAAGGAGTGGGGAAACAATGCGGAGGGAGTGAAGGAGTGGGGGGGGGGTAACGGGGATGGAGGGAGTGAAGGAGTGGGGGTAACGAGGATGGAGGGAGTGAAGGAGTGGGGGTAACGAGGATGGAGGGAGTGAAGGAGTGGGGTAACGAGGATGGAGGGAGTGAAGGAGTGGGGGTAACGAGGATGGAGGGAGTGAAGGAGTGGGGGTAACGAGGATGGAGGGAGTGAAGGAGTGGGGAAACGATGCGGAGGGGGTAAAGGAGTGGGGGGGGGGGGTGGGATCGAGGCGGACCGGATTCTCTCCTTTACCTCCAGTTTTTTTCCTGCTCATTCTCTCTTCCCCACCTGTAGAAAATGGTGACAGCCCTGGATCGCAACTGGCACCCCAACCACTTCTGCTGCGTCAAGTGTGGCTGCGTCTTCGGAGAGGATGGTGAGTGACCCTTTCCGAGTGCAACGCCCTCCCCACCCCACCGTCCCCCAGCCGGTCACCCAGACGTCTGCCGGAGGCGGCCAGACGTCCCGTCACGGATCAACAACGGGGCGTGACACGGGCAAAGCGACAAGGCAAATAGGTCCGCCCGCCTCCGAGACACAGGTCAGGACGGTGCAGTGCCGGTCTTCCCGCCGGCTGTTTGGAGGGCTGTTGTTTTTATTTCCAGACCCCGATTCGCGGTGCGATTGTCCCGGGGAGGGAGGGAGGTTGAAATTTGGGACGGGCTGTACGGCGCCATGATGCGGTGTTAAATTCACCAGCCCCCCTCCTCACTGGTCTCCTCACGTGCCGTCCACAGGATTCCACGAGAGGGACGGGAAACCCTACTGCAGGAAGGATTTCTATGAGATGTTTGCCTCGCGATGTCACGGCTGCAGACAGCCTATCCTGGAGAACTACATCTCGGCCCTCAACGCCCTGTGGCACCCGGAGTGTTTTGTCTGCCGTGTGAGTGACGCTCTCACTGTCCTGCTCTCTCCCAGTGTCCCTGTATCAATCCCCAAACTAATCCCACTGCCCCCGCTCTCTCCCCATATCCCTGTATCAATTCCCAAACTAATCCCACTGCCCCGCTCTCTCCCCATATCCCTGTATCAATCCCCAAACTAATCCCACTGCCCCGCTCTCTCCCCGTGTCCCTGTATCAATCCCCAAACTAATCCCACTGCCCCGCTCTCTCCCCATATCCCCGTATCAATCCCCAAACTAATCCCACTGCCCCGCTCTCTCCCCATAGCCCTGTATCAATCCCCAAACTAATCCCACTTCCCCGCTCTCTCCCCATATCCCCGTATCAACCCCCAAACTAATCCCACTGCCCCGCTCTCTCCCCATAGCCCTGTATCAATCTCCAAACTAATCCCACTGCCCCACTCTCTCCCCATAGTCCAGTATCAATCCCCAAACTAATCCCACTGCCCCGCTCTCTCCCCATAGCCCCGTATCAATCCCCAAACTAATCCCACTGCCCCACTCTCTCCCCATAGTCCAGTATCAATCCTCAAACTAATCCCACTGCCCCGCTCTCTCCCCGTAGCCCTGTATCAATCCCCAAACTAATCCCACTGCCCCGCTCTCTCCCCGTGTCCCTGTATCAATCCCCAAACTAATCCCACTGCCCCGCTCTCTCCCCATATCCCTGCATCAATCCTCAAACTAATCCCACTGCCCCGCTCTCTCCCCGTAGCCCTGTATCAATCCCCAAACTAATCCCACTGCCCCGCTCTCTCCCCATATCCCCGTATCAATCCCCAAACTAGTCCCACTGCCCCGCTCTCTCCCCATATCCCCGTATCAATCCCCAAACTAGTCCCACTGCCCCGCTCTCTCCCCATATCCCTGTATCAATCCCCAAACTAATCCCACTGCCCCACTCTCTCCCCATATCAATCCCCAAACTAATCCCACTGCCCCGCTCTCTCCCCACATCAATCCCCAAACTAATCCCACTGCCCCGCTCTCTCCCCATATCCCTGTATCAATCCCCAAACTAATCCCACTGCCCCACTCTCTCCCCATATCAATCTCCAAACTAATCCCACTGCCCTGCTCTCTCCCCATATCCCTGTATCAATCTCCAAACTAATCCCACAGCCCTGCTCTCTCCCCATATCCCTGTTTCAATCCCCAAACTAATCCCACTGCCCCGCTCTCTCCACATAGCCCAGTATCAATCCCCAAACTAATCCCACTGCCCCGCTCTCTCCCCATATCCCCGTATCAATCCCCAAACTAACCCCACTGCCCCTTTCTCTCCCCATATCCCTGTATCAATCCCCAAACCAATCCCACTGACCCGCTCTCTCCCCGTGTCCCCGTATCAATCCCCAAACTAATCCCACTGCCCCGCTCTCTCCCCATATCAATCCCCAAACTAATCCCACTGCCCCGCTCTCTCCCCATATCCCTGTTTCAATCCCCAAACTAATCCCACTGCCCCGCACTCTCCCCATATCCCTGTATCAATCCCCAAACTAATCCCACTGCCCCGCTCTCTCTCCATATCCCTGTTTCAATCCCCAAACTAATCCCACTGCCCCGCTTTCTCCCCATATCCCTGTATGAATCCCCAAACTAATCCCACTGCCCTGCTCTCTCCCCATATCCCTGTTTCAATCCCCAAACTAATCCCACTGTCCCGCTCTCTCCCCATAGCCCTGTATCAATCCCCAAATTAATCCCACTGCCCTGCTCTCTCCCCATAGCCCTGTATCAATCCCCAAACTAATCCCACTGCCCCGCTCTCTCCCCGTAGCCCTGTATCAATCCCCAAACTAATCCCACTGCCCCGCTTTCTCCCCATAGCCCTGTATCAATCCCCAAACTAATCCCACTGCCCCGCTCTCTCCCTGTAGCCCTGTATCAATCCCCAAACTAATCCCACTGCCCCGCTCTCTCCCCATATCCCTGTATCAATCCCCAAACTAATCCCACTGCCCCGCTTTCTCCCCACAGCCCTGTATCAATCCCCAAACTAATCTCACTGCCCCGCTCTCTCTCCATATCCCTGTATCAATCCCCAAACTAATCCCACTGCCCCGCTCTCTCCCCATAGCCCTGTATCAATCCCCAAACTAATCCCACTGCCCCGCTCTCTCCCCGTGTCCCTGTATCAATCCCCAAACTAATCCCACTGCCCCGCTCTCTCCCCATAGCCCAGTATCAATCACCAAACTAATTCCACTGCCCCGCTCTCTCCCCATCGCCCTGTATCAATCCCCAAACTAATCCCACTGCCCCGCTCTCTCCCCACATCAATCCCCAAACTAATCCCACTGCCCCGCTCTCTCCCCATATCCCTGTATCAATCCCCAAACTAATCCCACTGCCCCACTCTCTCCCCATATCAATCTCCAAACTAATCCCACTGCCCTGCTCTCTCCCCATATCCCTGTATCAATCTCCAAACTAATCCCACTGCCCCGCTCTCTCCCCATGGCCCTGTATCAATCCCCAAACTAATCCCACTGCCCCGCTCTCTCCACATAGCCCAGTATCAATCCCCAAACTAATCCCACTGCCCCGCTCTCTCCCCATATCCCCGTATCAATCCCCAAACTAACCCCACTGCCCCTTTCTCTCCCCATATCCCTGTATCAATCCCCAAACCAATCCCACTGACCCGCTCTCTCCCCGTGTCCCCGTATCAATCCCCAAACTAATCCCACTGCCCCGCTCTCTCCCCATATCCCCGTATCAATCCCCAAACTAATCCCACTGCCCCGCTCTCTCCCCATATCTCTGTATCAATCTCCAAACTAATCCCACTGCCCCGCTCTCTCCCCATATCAATCCCCAAACTAATCCCACTGCCCCGCTCTCTCCCCACATCCCTGTTTCAATCCCCAAACTAATCCCACTGCCCCGCTCTCTCCCCATATCCCTGTATCAATCCCCAAACTAATCCCACTGCCCCGCTCTCTCTCCATATCCCTGTTTCAATCCCCAAACTAATCCCACTGCCCCGCTTTCTCCCCATATCCCTGTATGAATCCCCAAACTAATCCCACTGCCCTGCTCTCTCCCCATATCCCTGTTTCAATCCCCAAACTAATCCCACTGTCCCGCTCTCTCCCCATAGCCCTGTATCAATCCCCAAACTAATCCCACTGCCCTGCTCTCTCCCCATCGCCCTGTATCAATCCCCAAACTAATCCCACTGCCCCGCTCTCTCCCCGTAGCCCTGTATCAATCCCCAAACTAATCCCACTGCCCCGCTTTCTCCCCATAGCCCTGTATCAATCCCCAAACTAATCCCACTGCCCCGCTTTCTCCCCATAGCCCTGTATCAATCCCCAAACTAATCTCACTGCCCCGCTCTCTCTCCATATCCCTGTATCAATCCCCAAACTAATCCCACTGCCCCGCTCTCTCCCCATTGCCCTGTATCAATCCCCAAACTAATCTCACTGCCCCGCTCTCTCCCCATAGCCCTGTATCAATCCCCAAACTAATCCCACTGCCCCGCTCTCTCCCCAGAGCCCTGTATCAATCCCCAAACTAATCCCACTGCCCCGCTCTCTCCCCATATCCCTGTATCAATCCCCAAACTAATCCCACTGCCCCGCTCTCTCCCCATAGCCCTGTATCAATCCCCAAACTAATCTCACTGCCCCGCTCTCTCCCCATATCCCTGTATCAATCCCCAAACTAATCCCACTGCCCCGCTCTCTCCCCATAGCCCTGTATCAATCCCCAAACTAATCTCACTGCCCCGCTCTCTCCCCATAGCCCTGTATCAATCCCCAAACTAAACCCACTGCCCCGCTCTCTCCCCGTAGCCCTGTATCAATCTCCAAACTAATCTCACTGCCCTGCTCTCTCCCCGTGTCCCTGTATCAATTCCCAAACTAATCCCACTGCCCTGCTCTCTCCCCGTGTCCCTGTATCAATTCCCAAACTAATCCCACTGCCCCGCTCTCTCCCCATATCCCTGTATCAATCCCCAAACTAATCCCACTGCCCCGCTCTCTCCCCATAGCCCAGTATCAATCACCAAACTAATTCCACTGCCCCGCTCTCTCCCCATCGCCCTGTATCAATCCCCAAACTAATCCCACTGCCCCGCTCTCTCCCCGTGTCCCTGTATCAATCCCCAAACTAATCCCACTGCCCCGCTCTCTCCCCATAGCCCAGTATCAATCACCAAACTAATTCCACTGCCCCGCTCTCTCCCCATCGCCCTGTATCAATCCCCAAACTAATCCCACTGCCCTGCTCTCTCCCCATATCCCTGTATCAATCCCCAAACTAATCCCACTGCCCCGCTCTCTCCCCATATCCCTGTATCAATCCCCAAACTAATCCCACTGCCCCGCTCTCTCCCCATAGCCCTGTATCAATCCCCAAACTAATCTCACTGCCCCGCTCTCTCCCCATAGCCCTGTATCAATCCCCAAACTAATCCCACTGCCCCGCTCTCTCCCCATAGCCCTGTATCAATCCCCAAACTAATCCCACTGCCCCGCTCTCTCCCCATATCCCTGTATCAATCCCCAAACTAATCCCACTGCCCCGCTCTCTCCCCATAGCCCTGTATCAATCCCCAAACTAATCTCACTGCCCCGCTCTCTCCCCATATCCCTGTATCAATCCCCAAACTAATCCCACTGCCCCGCTCTCTCCCCATAGCCCGGTATCAATCCCCAAACTAATCTCACTGCCCCGCTCTCTCCCCATAGCCCTGTATCAATCCCCAAACTAATCCCACTGCCCCGCTCTCTCCCCAGAGCCCTGTATCAATCCCCAAACTAATCCCACTGCCCCGCTCTCTCCCCATATCCCTGTATCAATCCCCAAACTAATCCCACTGCCCCGCTCTCTCCCCATAGCCCTGTATCAATCCCCAAACTAATCTCACTGCCCCGCTCTCTCCCCATATCCCTGTATCAATCCCCAAACTAATCCCACTGCCCCGCTCTCTCCCCGTAGCCCTGTATCAATCCCCAAACTAATCTCACTGCCCCGCTCTCTCCCCGTAGCCCTGTATCAATCCCCAAACTAAACCCACTGCCCCGCTCTCTCCCCGTAGCCCTGTATCAATCTCCAAACTAATCTCACTGCCCCGCTCTCTCCCCGTAGCCCTGTATCAATCCCCAAACTAAACCCACTGCCCCGCTCTCTCCCCGTGTCCCTGTATCAATTCCCAAACTAATCCCACTGCCCCGCTCTCTCCCCGTGTCCCTGTATCAATTCCCAAACTAATCTCACTGCCCCGCTCTCTCCCCATATCCCTGTATCAATCCCCAAACTAATCCCACTGCCCCGCTCTCTCCCCATATCCCTGTATCAATCCCCAAACTAATCCCACTGCCCCGCTCTCTCCCCGTGTCCCTGTATCAATCCCCAAACTAATCCCACTGCCCCGCTCTCTCCCCATAGCCCAGTATCAATCACCAAACTAATTCCACTGCCCCGCTCTCTCCCCATCGCCCTGTATCAATCCCCAAACTAATCCCACTGCCCCGCTCTCTCCCCATATCCCTGTATCAATCCCCAAACTAATCCCACTGCCCCGCTCTCTCCCCGTGTCCCTGTATCAATCCCCAAACTAATCCCACTGCCCCGCTCTCTCCCCATAGCCCAGTATCAATCACCAAACTAATCCCACTGCCCCGCTCTCTCCCCGTGTCCCTGTATCAATCCTCAAACTAATCCCACTGCCCCGCTCTCTCCCCGTGTCCCTGTATCAATCCCCAAACTAATCCCACTGCCCCGCTCTCTCCCCATAGCCCAGTATCAATCACCAAACTAATTCCACTGCCCCGCTCTCTCCCCATCGCCCTGTATCAATCCCCAAACTAATCCCACTGCCCTGCTCTCTCCCCGTGTCCCTGTATCAATTCCCAAACTAATCCCACTGCCCCGCTCTCTCCCCATATCCCTGTATCAATCCCCAAACTAATCCCACTGCCCCGCTCTCTCCCCATAGCCCTGTATCAATCCCCAAACTAATCTCACTGCCCCGCTCTCTCCCCATATCCCTGTATCAATCCCCAAACTAATCCCACTGCCCCGCTCTCTCCCCATATCCCTGTATCAATCCCCAAACTAATCCCACTGCCCCGCTCTCTCCCCATATCCCTGTATCAATCCCCAAACTAATCCCACTGCCCCGCTCTCTCCCCGTGTCCCTGTATCAATCCCCAAACTAATCCCACTGCCCCGCTCTCTCCCCATAGCCCTGTATCAATCCCCAAACTAATCCCACTGCCCCGCTCTCTCCCCATAGCCCAGTATCAATCACCAAACTAATTCCACTGCCCCGCTCTCTCCCCATATCCCTGTATCAATCCCCAAACTAATCTCACTGCCCCGCTCTCTCCCCATAGCCCTGTATCAATCTCCAAACTAATCTCACTGCCCTGCTCTCTCCCCGTGTCCCTGTATCAATCCCCAAACTAATCTCACTGCCCCGCTCTCTCCCCATATCCCTGTATCAATCCCTAAACTAATCCCACTGCCCCGCTCTCTCCCCATATCCCTGTATCAATCCCCAAACTAATCCCACTGCCCCGCTCTCTCCCCATAGCCCTGCATCAATCCCCAAACTAATCCCACTGCCCCGCTCTCTCCCCATAGCCCAGTATCAATCCCCAAACTAATCCCACTGCCCCGCTCTCTCCCCATATCCCTGTATCAATCTCCAAACTAATCTCACTGCCCTGCTCTCTCCCCGTGTCCCTGTATCAATCCCCAAACTAATCTCACTGCCCCGCTCTCTCCCCATATCCCTGTATCAATCCCCAAACTAATCCCACTGCCCCGCTCTCTCCCCATATCCCTGTATCAATCCCCAAACTAATCCCACTGCCCCGCTCTCTCCCCATAGCCCTGCATCAATCCCCAAACTAATCCCACTGCCCCGCTCTCTCCCCATAGCCCTGTATCAATCCCCAAACTAATCCCACTGCCCCGCTCTCTCCCCATATCCCTGTATCAATCCCCAAACTAATCCCACTGCCCCGCTCTCTCCCCATATCCCTGTATCAATCCCCAAACTAATCCCACTGCCCCGCTCTCTCCCCATAGCCCTGTATCAATCCCCAAACTAATCCCACTGCCCCGCTCTCTCCCCACAGCCCAGTATCAATCCACACACTAAACACACTGCCCCCGCTCTCTCTCCACAGGACTGCTTCACTCCGTTTGTGAATGGGAGTTTCTTCGAGCACGCGGGCCAACCTTACTGCGAGATCCACTACCACAAGAACCGGGGTTCTCTGTGTTCGGGGTGCGAGAAGCCCATCACCGGTCGTTGTATCACTGCCATGGGGAACAAGTTCCACCCCAACCACTTCGTCTGTGCCTTTTGCCTCAAGCAGCTGAACAAAGGAACTTTCAAGGAAGAGAATGACAAGCCTTACTGCCACCCGTGCTTCACCAAGCTCTTCGGCTAGACGCCCGGCTCCTGTCCGGCAGTGAGGCCCTGCGCTCGCAGGTCCAAACCAGGGCCCGGCAACGTCAGGGGGCAACACCTCCCCTGCTCGGACGGGAAGAATGAAGGGTCTTTCCTAATCCACCGTCACCTCCTCCGAATACTAAACGTTCCCGGGCACCGTTCCTCCGTCCTCCCCCCCCCCCCCCACCCGTGTTAAACATTCCCCGGATGTCGGCCACCCCCGGCCCGGCCTTGTTTGTAATCTGCCTTGGGTTCTTATTTATTCACATCTCCCGTTATCCGTACCACAATTTTATACTCAACGCTATTTTATATATATCTATTCTCTAAGGCTGGTGACCGACCGCTCACTCTCCCGCACAGTATAATCACAGCCGGTTTCAGAACCCCAGTATTTTATCTCTGCTGGTTTCACTTTATAGTCTTGCAAATTACAAATGACCTCTTCAAATAAATGACGCTGTTCCTGGTCACATGGGTTCCTTTTTTTTTTTAACTTCGAAACACTTCATTTCTCCGCCTGTCGCGACCTGCCGTTGCTCGGCCCCTTCCGTCACCGCCAAGCCTGGGGTGGTAGGCCCCGATCCCTCACTGTGAAGGCTTTCGTGGCGGGACAGGAGATTGGGAAACAGTCGGATGGGGCCAGGCTCGGGTCTTGGAAGAGCCTGTGGGTGGTGGGGGGAGCAGGGAAGAGGGAGCGAGGAGTAGGGTGACTCAAAGGGGCCTACGGCTGGGGTAACAGAAAAGGGCGTTGGAAGGGGCGGCTTTGTCACAACGCCTCATATTACAACTGAAGGCCCTCAACATTTGAGTGCGTCAAGCTTTTAGGTTTCCTCTCTCTCTCCCCTCCTGTATCCTCTCTCTCCCCGCACGGGAACGTGAGGAAATGAGACACTCCCAGTGCCAGTGATACAATAATTTAATTGAAGGGTCTCCAGGATTGGGCTCTCCCTTTATCCACTGCCGTGGCCCTCACATGACGCGGAGAGGCTCCCGGTCCGCGGCGGACACGAGCACGGAGACCCGGCCCTCCAGACTCTGGCTCAAGACGTCCCGGAGCTCGACCAGGAATCCCCGCTCGCTGTTGCTGTGCTCGCACAGCACGACGGTCGTTCCCACAGCGACGGCGTCCAACACCTCGTGGTGCGACATCTCACCTGGGGGAAGGGGCAAAGGTTGAATCTGAGCAGGCGGCCAATCCGGACACAGCGCCCCTGACCCGCCATCCCCACCCCCAACCACCCACACTGCCTCCGCGGGCTCGCCCAAACCGCGCTTACCCGTCAGGAACAGGTCAGCCGCCACTCCCCGGAGAACGCTCGCACCCGAGCCAGCACAGACGGCCGCAGTCGCCACCTCCGAATCTGCAAAAAGGTACAGGCGGTCAGGCTCACGTGTATATCGGGCACCGGAACCGTCGCGCCCCCGCGTTAACGGGCTCCGCAGCCACGGTGACGAAACTACGCGTGGGCCTCAGCACCCCCGCCCGCCATCTCAGAACGCGTCAGAACACTTCCCGGGGGGGGGGGGGGGCAAACCCGAAAGCCCCCCCCCGCCCACTGACTCCGCGACGGCTCGACTCACCCAGGCTCCGCCCCGTGCCCAGCGCCACCCGGACATGAGCCAGCTTCAGGTGCTCTTTGATCCGCCGGATGACAGCGGCCGTGGACGTTTTCTCCCTCAGCGCGCACAATCGGCCCATCCCCGTGTCGGGGAGCGGAGGCTGCGAAGGAGGAGGAGGAAGAGGCGATCAGAGGGACAAACGGGCGGTTCAGATGGCGGTCCCGCGCGCGCGCGGGCCGAGCGAGCGCCAGTCGGCTCTCGGTCACGTCCCCTCGGCGGGCAAATTCCGGAGTCATCCGCGCGGCGGTGCCCGCCTGCCCGCCCCTTACCTTCTGAAGCTCCGTGACCTCCAGACTGGCGCGGATCTCCTCGACACGGTTCAGGACTCGCACGGCCTCCACAAGGGCTTTCCGGGAACAGTTGAGCGACAGCCGGGACCCGGAGCTGTGGGACGCAGAAACAACGGGCGAATAAGAGAGGCGGTGGCAGGAGGAAAAAAACAGCCGAGTCACGGCTTGGCTCCAACCAGGTTGGGACAGAGCCACACACACACACACACACACAAAGGGAAACTACCCTGGGCAGTCAGGATCCAATCGGACTTCCCTCGCAATGCTGGGGCTCCACTGCGCCGCCACCTGCAGTGGAATAGCCCACCACTTCTCACTCGGGCCCGGGTGACAGCCACCAGGCCCGAGGCCACCCCAGCGACAGCAGATGAGGAACATCCCAGTACCTGAGGGTCACGAGGGCCACCGTGGCCCCCTCTAATGCCCGCAGCCGTGCGACTACGGAGGCGGCGTCATAGCTGGCCGGGATCGTCGCTTCCAGGCGGTGTGATCCCGGTGTCGGGAAGGTGTCTGCTGTGGAGTTTGTCAGAGGCACAGTGGAGCAGTCGCCTGAGAAAGAGAGACAGAAGGAGAAGATAATGGGGACAGTGTAGAAGGAGCTTTACTCTGTATCTAACCCCCGTACTGTACCTGTCCTGGGAGTGTTTGATGGGGGACAGTGTAGCGGGAGCTTTACTCTGTATCTAACCCCCGTACTGTACCTGTCCTGGGAGTGTTTGATGGGGGACAGTGTAGAGGGAGCTTTACTCTGTATCTAACCCCCGTACTGTACCTGTCCTGGGAGTGTTTGATGGGGACAGTGTAGAGGGAGCTTTGCTCTGTATCTAACCCCGTACTGTACCTGTCCTGGGGAGTGTTTGATGGGGGACAGTGTAGAGGGAGCTTTACTCTGTATCTAACCCCGTACTGTACCTGTCCTGGGAGTGTTTGATGGGGGACAGTGTAGAGGGAGCTTTACTCTGTATCTAACCCCGTACTGTACCTGTCCTGGGAGTGTTTGATGGGGACAGTGTAGAGGGAGCTTTACTCTGTATCTAACCCCCGTACTGTACCTGTCCTGGGAGTGTTTGATGGGGACAGTGTAGAGGGAGCTTTGCTCTGTATCTAACCCCGTACTGTACCTGTCCTGGGGAGTGTTTGATGGGGGACAGTGTAGAGGGAGCTTTACTCTGTATCTAACCCCGTACTGTACCTGTCCTGGGGAGTGTTTGATGGGGGACAGTGTAGAGGGAGCTTTACTCTGTATCTAACCCCCGTACTGTACCTGTCCTGGGGAGTGTTTGATGGGGGACAGTGTAGAGGGAGCTTTACTCTGTATCTAACCCCCGTACTGTACCTGTCCTGGGGAGTGTTTGATGGGGGACAGTGTAGAGGGAGCTTTACTCTGTATCTAACCCCCGTACTGTACCTGTCCTGGGGAGTGTTTGATGGGGGACAGTGTAGAGGGAGCTTTACTCTGTATCTAACCCCCGTACTGTACCTGTCCTGGGGAGTGTTTGATGGGGGACAGTGTAGAGGGAGCTTTATTCTGTATCTAACCCCCGTACTGTACCTGTCCTGGGAGTGTTTGATGGGGGACAGTGTAGAGGGAGCTTTACTCTGTATCTAACCCCCGTACTGTACCTGTCCTGGGAGTGTTTGATGGGGGACAGTGTAGAGGGAGCTTTACTCTGTATCTAACCCCCGTACTGTACCTGTCCTGGGGAGTGTTTGATGGGGGACAGTGTAGAGGGAGCTTTACTCTGTATCTAACCCCCGTACTGTACCTGTCCTGGGGAGTGTTTGATGGGGGACAGTGTAGAGGGAGCTTTACTCTGTATCTAACCCCCGTACTGTACCTGTCCTGGGAGTGTTTGATGGGGGACAGTGTAGAGGGAGCTTTACTCTGTATCTAACCCGCGTACTGTACCTGTCCTGGGAGTGTTTGATGGGGGACACTGCTTACTCACCCAGTCCCTTGGCCAGCCAGTCGTTGACTCCGTGAGGTGAGGCGTCAAAGGCGGTGTGCGGGGAGTAAATGGCCACGCGGTTCTCCAGTGCCCGGACAAGGAGCCGCTCCTTCCAGGTCGCCATGGTGACGCGGCGGAAGGGATGGAACAGCGGGGGATGGTAGGCCAGGACAAGCTGGGCCTGCAGCCTCAGGGCCTCCTCCATCACCCCCTCGGTCAGGTCGTTGGTGAGCAGCATGGTGTGCACGGTGTGGGGAGGGCTGGGCTCCACCAGGAGGCCCACGTTATCCCAGCTGGCGGCCAGGGCGGGCGGCGCCAACCGCTCCAGGGCCGCGACGACAGAGGCCAACTCCATGAGGGGCCGTCGGGTCAGGGGTCGAACGAGCAGGCGACCCCCGGACAGCAGCATGCACAGGACGGACTGACTGGCTCCAGCCCTGAAAGAGAGAGAGTGAAGTGAGACATTCAACTGACCACGACAGGCTGCTATTCCACTACGAGGGCATCGCAGCTGTACCCCGAGCTCCAATGCAAGGAGTCACTAAGCCCGCCTTCCACTACAGCTCATTTCCTCCAGCACCTACAACCCTCCCTATCTCTGTAACCTCCTCCAGCCCCTTAAATCCTCCCTATCTCTGTAACCTCCTCCAGTCCCTACAACCCTCCCTATCTCTGTAACCTCCTCCAGCCCCTACAACCCTCCCTATCTCTGTAACCTCCTCCAGCCCCTACAACCCTCCCTATCTCTGTAACCTCCTCCAGCCCCTACAACCCTCCCTATCTCTGTAACCTCCTCCAGTCCCCGACAACCCTCCCTATCTCTGTAACCTCCTCCAGCCCCTACAACCCTCCCTATCTCTGTAACCTCCTCCAGTCCCTACAACCCTCCCTATCTCTGTAACCTCCTCCAGTCCCCGACAACCCTCCCTATCTCTGTAACCTCCTCCAGCCCCTACAACCCTCCCTATCTCTGTAACCTCCTCCAGCCCCTACAACCCTCCCTATCTCTGTAACCTCCTCCAGCCCCTACAACCCTCCCTATCTCTGTAACCTCCTCCAGCCCCTACAACCCTCCCTATCTCTGTAACCTCCGCCATCCCCTACCACCCTCCGAGATCTCTGCACTCCCTCCAATTCCGGCCTCTTGACCATCCCCCGATTCCCATCGCTCCACCATTGGGGGCCGTGCCTTCAGCTGCCGGGGGTGGGGGGGGGGGGGGTCCCGAGCTCCGGAATTCCCTCCCTCAACCTCTCCGCCTCTCTCTCTCTCCTCCATTAATACACTCCTCAATATCGACCCCACTTGTCCCTGCAACACACTCTCCCAGAAGGCAGGTCCCTCGCGGAGGGGTGGGGTGGGGTGGGGCGGCTGGGCAGGCCCACCCCAGTTGAATAGTCCCTCTGAAGCCAATGTAACCCCTTCCCACTGAAACTGCGCCAACCAAATCAATACTGGCAAAAGAAACCACATGTGTTGCATAAAAGCAGCTCTGGAGCAGAAAATAATCCTTTCAAAGCTTATACCTTTCTTAAATTATCAAACTTAATTCAACTCAACAACAACAACAACAAAAAAGAATTCAAATAGCAAAGAATGTTTGAAACTGAGGTGTTTGGAGGCTGGAGAGGACCCACTTCCGGGTTCAGCAACACTTCCGGGTGTCAGACACTTCCGCGACTGCGCACTGGCTCCCGCCGCCACGGCCGCCCCCGCAGGCCAAACCACCTCTGAGATGACGTTTTGAAAAAGGCGTTTCTGCTGCGAATCTCTTAAAGGGGCCGCTCCCCCCCTCTCCATCTGGGGCTTGCTCCAAACTCCTCTGCGGTGGCGTGAAAGCACATGCAGATGCATTGGAAAGCTTTAATTGGGAGGGGATTAAATGGGTGCAGAGTCAGTGATAGGGGAGAGTGGACATGGGCTGTGGGTGATTAAATGGGTGTAGAGTCAGTGATAGAGGAGAGTGGACATGGGCTGTGGGTGATTAAATGGGTGTAGAGTCAGTGATAGGGGGAGAGTGGACATGGGCTGTGGGTGATTAAATGGGTGTAGAGTCAGTGATAGAGGAGAGTGGACATGGGCTGTGGGTGATTAAATGGGTGTAGAGTCAGTGATAGAGGAGAGTGGACATGGGCTGTGGGTGATTAAATGGGTGTAGAGTCAGTGATAGAGGAGAGTGGACATGGGCTGTGGGTGATTAAATGGGTGTAGAGTCAGTGATAGAGGGAGAGTGGACATGGGCTGTGGGTGATTAAATGGGTGTAGAGTCAGTGATAGGGGAGAGTGGACATGGGCTGTGGGTGATTAAATGGGTGTAGAGTCAGTGATCGAGGAGAGTGGACATGGGCTGTGGGTGATTAAATGGGTGTAGAGTCAGTGATAGGGGAGAGTGGACATGGGCTGTGGGTGATTAAATGGGTGTAGAGTCAGTGATAGGGGAGAGTGGACATGGGCTGTGGGTGATTAAATGGGTGTAGAGTCAGTGATAGAGGAGAGTGGACATGGGCTGTGGGTGATTAAATGGGTGTAGAGTCAGTGATAGAGGAGAGTGGACATGGGCTGTGGGTGATTAAATGGGTGTAGAGTCAGTGATCGAGGAGAGTGGACATGGGCTGTGGGTGATTAAATGGGTGTAGAGTCAGTGATAGGGGAGAGTGGACATGGGCTGTGGGTGATTAAATGGGTGTAGAGTCAGTGATAGAGGAGAGTGGACATGGGCTGTGGGTGATTAAATGGGTGTAGAGTCAGTGATAGGGGAGAGTGGACATGGGCTGTGGGTGATTAAATGGGTGTAGAGTCAGTGATAGAGGAGAGTGGACATGGGCTGTGGGTGATTAAATGGGTGTAGAGTCAGTGATAGGGGAGAGTGGACATGGGCTGTGGGTGATTAAATGGGTGTAGAGTCAGTGATCGAGGAGAGTGGACATGGGCTGTGGGTGATTAAATGGGTGTAGAGTCAGTGATAGGGGAGAGTGGACATGGACTGTGGGTGATTAAATGGGTGTGGAGTCAGTGATAGAGGAGAGTGGACATGGACTGTGGGTGATTAAATGGGTGTAGAGTCAGTGATAGAGGAGAGTGGACATGGGCTGTGGGTGATTAAATGGGTGTAGAGTCAGTGATAGAGGAGAGTGGACATGGGCTGTGGGTGATTAAATGGGTGTAGAGTCAGTGATAGGGGAGAGTGGACATGGGCTGTGGGTGATTAAATGGGTGTAGAGTCAGTGATAGAGGAGAGTGGACATGGGCTGTGGGTGATTAAATGGGTGTAGAGTCAGTGATCGAGGAGAGTGGACATGGGCTGTGGGTGATTAAATGGGTGTAGAGTCAGTGATAGGGGAGAGTGGACATGGGCTGTGGGTGATTAAATGGGTGTAGAGTCAGTGATCGAGGAGAGTGGACATGGGCTGTGGGTGATTAAATGGGTGTAGAGTCAGTGATAGGGGGAGAGTGGACATGGGCTGTGGGTGATTAAATGGGTGTAGAGTCAGTGATAGGGGAGAGTGGACATGGGCTGTGGGTGATTAAATGGGTGTAGAGTCAGTGATAGAGGGAGAGTGGACATGGACTGTGGGTGATTAAATGGGTGTAGAGTCAGTGATAGGGGAGAGTGGACATGGGCTGTGGGTGATTAAATGGGTGTAGAGTCAGTGATAGGGGAGAGTGGACATGGGCTGTGGGTGATTAAATGGGTGTAGAGTCAGTGATAGAGGGAGAGTGGACATGGGCTGTGGGTGATTAAATGGGTGTAGAGTCAGTGATCGGGGAGAGTGGACATGGACTGTGGGTGATTAAATGGGTGTAGAGTCAGTGATAGGGGGAGAGTGGACATGGACTGTGGGTGATTAAATGGGTGTAGAGTCAGTGATAGGGGGAGAGTGGACATGGACTGTGGGTGATTAAATGGGTGTAGAGTCAGTGATAGGGGGAGAGTGGACATGGACTGTGGGTGATTAAATGGGTGTAGAGTCAGTGATAGGGGGAGAGTGGACATGGACTGTGGGTGATTAAATGGGTGTAGAGTCAGTGATAGGGGGAGAGTGGACATGGGCTGTGGGTGATTAAATGGGTGTAGAGTCAGTGATAGGGGGAGAGTGGACATGGACTGTGGGTGATTAAATGGGTGTAGAGTCAGTGATAGGGGAGAGTGGACATGGACTGTGGGTGATTAAATGGGTGTAGAGTCAGTGATAGGGGAGAGTGGACATGGACTGTGGGTGATTAAATGGGTGTAGAGTCAGTGACAGGGGAGAGTGGACATGGACTGCAGGTGAATTCTTGAACCACTTCCAGAGCGTGGTCGCCAATATTGATGGATGGAGCATCCATCCCATGTCCCATGGTGTTCGTTTTACACAGACAATACACACAGTTGTTTCTACACACAGACACAATACACAGAGTTGTATATGCACACAGACACAATACACACAGTTGTATATACACACAGACACAATACACACAGTTGTATATACACACAGACACAATACACACAGTTGTTGTATATACACACAGACACAATACACACAGTTGTTATATACAAATACACTGTACACAGAGTTGTATATACACACAGACACAATGCACACAGTTGTATATACACACAGACACAATACACACAGTTGTTATATACAAATACACTGTACACAGAGTTGTATATACACACAGACACAATGCACACAGTTGTATACACACACACAATACACACCATTGTATATACACACAGACACAATACACGCAGTTGTATATAAACACACACACAATACACACAGTTGTATATATACACACACACAATACACACAGTTGTATACACACACACACACAATACACACAGTTGTATATATACACACACACAATACACACAGTTGTATATATACACACCCACAATACACACAGTTGTATACACACACACACACAATACACACAGTTGTATATACACACACACACAACACACACAGTTGCATACACACACAGACACAATACACACAGTTGTATATACACACACAATACACACAGTTGCATAATACACACACAATACACACAGTTGTATATACACACACACACAATACACACAGTTGCATACACACACACACAATACACACAGTTGTAGACACACACAAAATACACACAGTTGTATACACACAGACACAATAGACACAGTTGCATACACACAGACAAAATACACACAGTTGTAAATAAACACACACACAATACACACAGTTGTATACACACACAGACACAATACACACAGTTGCATAATACACACACAATACACACAGTTGTATATACACACACGCAATACACACAGTTGTATATACACACACACACAATACACACAGTTGTATATATATACACACACACAATACACACATCTGTATATATACACACACACACAATACAGAAAGTTATATACACACACACATAATACACACAGTTGTATACACACACACACAATACACACAGTTGTATATACACACACACACAATACACACAGTTGTATACACACACAATACACATAGATGTACATACACACAGTTGCATACACACACAATACACACAGTTGTATACACACAGACACAATACACATAGTTGTATGCACACACACACACAATACACACAGTTGTATCCACACAAACACACAATGCACACAGTTGTATGTACACACACACACAATACACACAGTTGTATACACACACACACACAATACACACAGTTGTATATACACACACAATACACATAGATGTACATACACACAGTTGCATACACACACAATACACACAGTTGTATACACACAGACACAATACACATAGCTGTATGCACACACACACACAATACACACAGTTGTATACACACACACACACACAATGCACACAGTTGTATAGACACACAATACACACAGTTGTGTACACACAGACACAATACACACAGTTGTATGCACACACACACAAAATACACACAGTTGTATATACACACACACAATACACACAGTTGTATACACACACACACACAGTTGTATACACACACACAATACACACAGTTGTATATACACACACACAATACACACAGTTGCATACACACACACACACACAGATGTATACACACACACACAATACACACAGTTGTCTCTAAACACACACACAATATACACAGTTGTATATACACACACACACACACACACAATACACACAGTTGTATAGACACACACAATACGCACAGTTGTATACACACACAATACACACTGTTGTATGCACGCACACACATAGTACACACAGTTGTATATACACACACACACAATACACTCAGTTGTATACACACACTCACATTACACACAGTTGTATACACACACACACACATTACACACAGTTGTATATACACACACACACACATTACACACTGTTGTATATACACACACGCACAATACACACAGTTATATACACGCACACAATACACACAGTTGTATACACACACAGACACAATACACACGTGTATACACACACACAAAACACACGTGTATACACACACACAATACACACAGTTGTATATACACACAGTTGTATCCACACACACACACACAATACACACAGTTGTATACACACACACGCAATACACACAGTTGTATATACACAGACACACAATACACACAGTTGTATATACACACAGTTGTATCCACACACACACACAATACACACAGTTGTATACACACACACACAGTTGTATACACACACAAACAATACACACAGTTGTATACACACACAATAAACACAGTTGTATACACACACAATACACACAGTTGTATACACACACACACACAATACACACAGTTGTATACACACACACACACATTATACACAGTTGTATACACACACAATACACACAGTTGTCTACACACACAATACACACAGTTGTATGCACACAAACACACAATACACACAGTTGTATATACACAGACACACAATACACACAGTTGTATATACACACAGTTGTATCCACACACACACAATACACACAGTTGTATACACACACACACACAGTTGTATACACACACACACAGTTGTATACACACACAAACAATACACACAGTTGTATACACACACACACAGTTGTATACACACACACACAGTTGTATACACACACAAACAATACACTCAGTTGTATACACACACTCACATTACACACAGTTGTATACACACACACACACATTACACACAGTTGTATATACACACACACACATTACACACTGTTGTATATACACACACGCACAATACACACAGTTATATACACGCACACACAATTCACACAGTTGGATACACACACACAGAGTACACACAGTTGTATATACACACACACACAATACACACAGTTGTATACACACACACAATACACACAGTTGTATACACACACAGACACAATACACACGTGTATGCACACACACAAAACACACGTGTCTACACACACACAATACACACAGTTGTATATACACACAGTTGTATCCACACACACACACAATACACACAGTTGTATACACACACACGCAATACACACAGTTGTATATACACAGACACACAATACACACAGTTGTATATACACACAGTTGTATCCACACACACACACAATACACACAGTTGTATACACACACACACAGTTGTATACACACACAAACAATACACACAGTTGTATACACACACAATAAACACAGTTGTATACACACACAATACACACAGTTGTATACACACACACACACAATACACACAGTTGTATACACACACACACATTATACACAGTTGTATACACACACAATACACACAGTTGTCTACACACACAATACACACAGTTGTATGCACACAAACACACAATACACACAGTTGTATATACACAGACACACAATACACACAGTTGTATATACACACAGTTGTATCCACACACACACAATACACACAGTTGTATACACACACACACACAGTTGTATACACACACACACAGTTGTATACACACACAAACAATACACACAGTTGTATACACACACACACAGTTGTATACACACACACACAGTTGTATACACACACACACAATACACACAGGTGTATACACACACACACAATACACACAGTTGTATACACACACAATACACACAGTTGTATGCACGCACACACACAATACACACATCTGTATATACACACACACACAATACACAAAGTTATATACACACACACACACAATACACACAGTTGTATACACACACACACAATACACACAGTTGTATATACACACACACACAATACACACAGTTGTATACACACACACACACAATACACACAGTTGTCTATATACGCACACACAATACACACAGTTGTATACACACACAGACACAATACAAACGTGTATACACACACACAATACACACAGTTGTATATACACAGACACACAATACTGACAGTTGTATATACACACACGCAATACACACAGTTGCATATACACACACACAATACACACAGTTGTATATACACACACACACAATACACAAAGTTGTATTTACACACACACACAATACACACAGTTGTATATACACACACACACAATACACAAAGTTATATACACACACACACAATGCACACAGTTGTATACACACACACACACAAAATACACACAGTTGTATACACACAGGCACAATACACACGTGTATACACACACACAAAACACACGTGTATACACACACACAATACACACAGTTGTATATACACAGACACACAATACACACAGTTGTATATACACACAGTTGTATACACGCACACACACAATACACACAGTTGTATATACACACACACACAGTTGTATACACACACACACAATACACACAGTTGTATACACACACACAATACGCACAGTTGTATACACACACAATACACACTGTTGTATGCACGCACACACACAGTACACACAGTTGTATATACACACACACACAATACACTCAGTTGTATACACACGCTCACATTACACACAGTTGTATACACACACACACACATTACACACAGTTGTATATATACACACACACACATTACACACAGTTGTATATACACACACGCACAATACACACAGTTGTATATACACACACACACAATACACACAGTTGTATACACACACACACAATACACACAGTTGTATACACACACAGACAC
Source organism: Heterodontus francisci (assembly GCF_036365525.1). Lineage (NCBI taxonomy): Eukaryota > Metazoa > Chordata > Chondrichthyes > Heterodontiformes > Heterodontidae > Heterodontus > Heterodontus francisci. The sequence goes on along the minus strand of NW_027141506.1, from coordinate 590,637 downwards.
AATACACACGTGTATACACACACAGAAAACACACGTGTATACACACACACAATACACACAGTTGTATATACACAGACACACAATACACACAGTTGTATATACACACAGTTGTATCCACACACACACCCAATACACACAGTTGTATACACACACACACAGTTGTATACACACACACACACAGTTGTATACACACACAAACAATACACACAGTTGTATACACACACACACAATAAACACAGTTGTATACACAGTTGTATCCATACACACACAATACATGCAGTTGTATACACACAGACACAATACACACAGTTGTATGCACACAAACACACAATACACACAGTTGTATGTACACACACACACAATACACACAGTTGTATACACACACACACACAATACACACAGTTGTATACACACACACACAATACACATAGATGTACATACACACAGTTGCATACACACACAATACACACAGTTGTATACACACACACACAATACACACAGTTGTATACACACACACACACAATGCACACAGTTGTATACACACACACACACATTATACACAGTTGTATACACACACAATACACACAGTTGTCTACACACACAATACACACAGTTGTATGCACACAAACACACAATACACACAGTTGTATATACACAGACACACAATACACACAGTTGTATATACACACAGTTGTATCCACACACACACAATACACACAGTTGTATACACACACACACACAGTTGTATACACACACACACAGTTGTATACACACACAAACAATACACACAGTTGTATACACACACACACAGTTGTATACACACACACACAGTTGTATACACACACAAACAATACACTCAGTTGTATACACACACTCACATTACACACAGTTGTATACACACACACACACATTACACACAGTTGTATATACACACACACACATTACACACTGTTGTATATACACACACGCACAATACACACAGTTATATACACGCACACACAATTCACACAGTTGGATACACACACACAGAATACACACAGTTGTATATACACACACACACAATACACACAGTTGTATACACACACACAATACACACAGTTGTATACACACACAGACACAATACACACGTGTATGCACACACACAAAACACACGTGTCTACACACACACAATACACACAGTTGTATATACACACAGTTGTATCCACACACACACACAATACACACAGTTGTATACACACACACGCAATACACACAGTTGTATATACACAGACACACAATACACACAGTTGTATATACACACAGTTGTATCCACACACACACACAATACACACAGTTGTATACACACACACACAGTTGTATACACACACAAACAATACACACAGTTGTATACACACACAATAAACACAGTTGTATACACACACAATACACACAGTTGTATACACACACACACACAATACACACAGTTGTATACACACACACACATTATACACAGTTGTATACACACACAATACACACAGTTGTCTACACACACAATACACACAGTTGTATGCACACAAACACACAATACACACAGTTGTATATACACAGACACACAATACACACAGTTGTATATACACACAGTTGTATACACACACACACACAATACACACAGTTGTATACACACACACACAGTTGTATACACACACACACAGTTGTATACACACACAAACAATACACACAGTTGTATACACACACACACAGTTGTATACACACACACACAGTTGTATACACACACAAACAATACACACAGGTGTATACACACACACACAATACACACAGTTGTATACACACACAATACGCACAGTTGTATGCACGCACACACACAATACACACATCTGTATATACACACACACACAATACACAAAGTTATATACACACACACACAATACACACAGTTGTATACACACACACACAATACACACAGTTGTATATACACACACACACAATACACACAGTTGTATACACACACACACACAATACACACAGTTGTCTATATACGCACACACAATACACACAGTCGTATACACACACAGACACAATACAAACGTGTATACACACACACAATACACACAGTTGTATATACACAGACACACAATACTGACAGTTGTATATACACACACGCAATACACACAGTTGCATATACACACACACAATACACACAGTTGTATATACACACACACACAATACACAAAGTTGTATTTACACACACACACAATACACACAGTTGTATACACACACACACAATACACAAAGTTGTATTTACACACACACACAATACACAAAGTTGTATTTACACACACACACAATACACACAGTTGTATATACACACACACACAATACACAAAGTTATATACACACACACACAATGCACACAGTTGTATACACACACACACACAAAATACACACAGTTGTATACACACAGGCACAATACACACGTGTATACACACACACAAAACACACGTGTATACACACACACAATACACACAGTTGTATATACACAGACACACAATACACACAGTTGTATATACACACAGTTGTATACACGCACACACACAATACACACAGTTGTATATACACACACACACACAGTTGTATACACACACACACAATACACACAGTTGTATACACACACACAATACGCACAGTTGTATACACACACAATACACACTGTTGTATGCACGCACACACACAGTACACACAGTTGTATATACACACACACACAATACACTCAGTTGTATACACACGCTCACATTACACACAGTTGTATACACACACACACACATTACACACAGTTGTATATATACACACACACACATTACACACAGTTGTATATACACACACGCACAATACACACAGTTGTATATACACACACACAATACACACAGTTGTATACACACACACACAATACACACAGTTGTATACACACACAGACACAATACACACGTGTATACACACACAGAAAACACACGTGTATACACACACACAATACACACAGTTGTATATACACAGACACACAATACACACAGTTGTATATACACACAGTTGTATCCACACACACACCCAATACACACAGTTGTATACACACACACACAGTTGTATACACACACACACACAGTTGTATACACACACAAACAATACACACAGTTGTATACACACACACACAATAAACACAGTTGTATACACAGTTGTATCCATACACACACAATACATGCAGTTGTATACACACAGACACAATACACACAGTTGTATGCACACAAACACACAATACACACAGTTGTATGTACACACACACACAATACACACAGTTGTATACACACACACACATACACACAGTTGTATACACACACACACAATACACATAGATGTACATACACACAGTTGCATACACACACAATACACACAGTTGTATACACACACACACAATACACACAGTTGTATACACACACACAATGCACACAGTTGTATACACACACAATACACACAGTTGTGTACACACAGACACAATACACACAGTTGTATACACACACACAAAATACACACAGTTGTATATACACTCACACAATACACACAGTTGTATACACACACACACAGTTGTATACACACACACAATACACACAGTTGTATATACACACACACACAATACACACAGTTGCATACACACACACACACACAGATGTATACACACACACAATACACACATTTGTCTCTAAACACACACACAATATACACAGTTGTATACACACACACACACACACACACACAATACACACAGTTGTATACACACACACAATACGCACAGTTGTATACACACACAATACACACTGTTGTATGCACGCACACACACAGTACACACAGTTGTATATACACACACACACAATACACTCAGTTGTATATACACACACGCACAATACACACAGTTATATACACGCACACACAATTCACACAGTTGGATACACACACAGAATACACACAGTTGTATATACACACACACACAATACACACAGTTGTATACACACACACAATACACACAGTTGTATACACACACAGACACAATACACACATGTATACACACACACAAAACACACGTGTATACACACACACAATACACACAGTTGTATATACACACAGTTGTATCCAAACACACACACACAATACACACAGTTGTATACACACACACACAGTACACACAGTTGTATATACACAGACACACAATACACACAGTTGTATATACACACAGTTGTATCCACACACACACACAATACACACAGTTGTATACACACACACACAGTTGTATACACACACACAATACGCACAGTTGTATGCACACACAATACACACTGTTGTATGCACACACACACATTACACACAGTTGTATATACACACACACACATTACACACTGTTGTATATACACACACGCACAATACACACAGTTATCTCCACGCACACACAATTCACACAGTTGGATACACACACACAGAATACACACAGTTGTATATATACACACACACAATACACACAGTTGTATACACACAAACAATACACACAGTTGTATACACACACAGACACAATACACACGTGTATACACACACACAAAACACACGTGTATACACACACACAATACACACAGTTGTATATACACACAGTTGTATCCACACACACACACAATACACACAGTTGTATACACACACACACAATACACACAGTTGTATATACACAGACACACAATACACACAGTTGTATATACACACAGTTGTATCCACACACACACACAATACACACAGTTGTATACACACACACACAGTTGTATACACACACAAACAATACACACAGTTGTATACACACACAATAAACACAGTTGTATACACACACAGTACACACAGTTGTATACACACACACACAATACACACAGTTGTATACACACACACACACATTATACACAGTTGTATACACACACAATACACACTGTTGTCTACACACACAATACACACAGTTGTATACACACAGACACAATACACGCAGTTGTATGCACACAAACACACAATACACACATTTGTATATACACAGACACACAATACACACAGTTGTATATACACACAGTTGTATCCACACACACACAATACACACAGTTGTATACACACACACACAGTTGTATACACACACACACAGTTGTATACACACACAAACAATACACACAGTTGTATACACACACACACAGTTGTATACACACACACACAGTTGTATACACACACAAACAATACACACAGTTGTATACACACACACACAATACACACAGTTGTATACACACACAATACACACAGTTGTATGCACGCACACACACAATACACACAGTTGTATGTACACACACACACACATTACACACAGTTGTATACACACACAATACACACAGTTGTCTACACACACAATACACACAGTTGTATACACACAGACACAATACACACAGTTGTATGCACACAAACACACAATACACATAGTTGTATGTACACACACACACAATACACACAGTTGTATACACACACACACAATACACACAGTTGTATACACACACACACAATACACATAGTTGTACATACACACAGTTGCATACACACACAATACACACAGTTGTATACACACAGACACAATACACATAGATGTATGCACACACACACAATACACACAGTTGTATACACACACACACACAATGCACACAGTTGTATACACACACAATACACACAGTTGTATACACACACAGACACAATACACACGTGAATACACACACACAAAACACACGTGTATACACACACACAATACACACAGTTGTATATACACAGACACAGTTGTGTACACACACACACAATACACACAGTTGTATACACACACACACAGTTGTATACACACACACACACAGTTGTATACACACACAAACAATACACACAGTTGTATACACACACACACAATAAACACAGTTGTATACACACACAATACACACAGTTGTATGCACGCACACACACAATACACACAGTTGTATATACACACACACACAATACACACAGTTGTATACACACACACATTACACACAGTTGTATACACACTCAATACAAACAGTTGTCTACACACACAATACACACAGTTGTATACACACAGACACAATACACACAGTTGTATGCACACAAACACACAATACACACAGTTGCATATACACAGACACACAATATACACAGTTGTATATACACACAGTTGTATACACACACAAACAATACACACAGTTGTATACACACACACACAATACACACAGTTGTATACACACACAATACACACAGTTGTATGCACGCACACACACAATACACACAGTTGTATGCACGCACACACACAATACACACAGTTGTATATACACACACACAATACACACAGTTGTATACACACACACACACACACATTACACACAGTTGTATACACACACAATACACACAGTTGTATACACACACAATACACACAGTTGTCTACACACACAATACACACAGTTGTATACACACACACACACACAATACACACAGTTGTATATGCACACACACACAATACACATAGTTGTACATACACACACACAATACACACAGTTGCATACACACACAATACACACAGTTGTATACACACAGACACAATACACACAGTTGTATGCACATGCACACAAAATACACACAGTTGTATATACACACACACAATACACAGAGTTGTATACACACACGCACAGTTGTATACACACACACACAATACACACAGTTGTATACACACACACACACAATACACACAGTTGTATACACACACACACACACAGATGTATACACACACACACAATACACACAGTTGTCTCTAAACACACACACAATATACACAGTTGTATATACACACACACACACACAATACACACAGTTGTATACACACACACACAGTTGTATACACACACAAACAATACACACAGTTGTATACACACACACACAATAAACACAGTTGTATACACACACAATACACACAGTTGTATGCACGCACACACACAATACACACAGTTGTATACACACACAACACACAATACACACAGTTGTATACACACACTCACACACATTATACACACTTGTATACACACACAATACACACAGTTGTCTACACACACACAATTGTATACACACAGACACAATACACGCAGTTGTATGCACACAAACACACAATACACATAGTTGTATATACACAGACACACAATACACACAGTTGTATATACACACAGTTGTATCCACACACACACAATACACACAGTTGTATACACACACACACAGTTGTATACACACACACACACACACAGTTGTATACACACACAAACAATACACACAGTTGTATACACACACACACAATACACACAGTTGTATACACACACAATACACACAGTTGTCTACACAGACACACACAATTGTATACACACAGACACAATACACGCAGTTGTATGCACACAAACACACAATACACATAGTTGTATATACACAGACACACAATACACACAGTTGTATATACACACAGTTGTATCCACACACACACAATACACACAGTTGTATACACACACACACAGTTGTATATACACACACACACAGTTGTATACACACACAAACAATACACACAGTTGTATACACACACACACAATACACACAGTTGTATACACACACAATACACACAGTTGTATGCACGCACACACACAATACACACATCTGTATATACACACACACACAATACACAAAGTTATATACACACACACAATACGCACAGTTGTATACACACACAATACACACTGTTGTATACACACACTCACATTACACACAGTTGTATACACACACACACACATTACACACAGTTGTATATACACACACACATTACACACTGTTGTATACACACACACGCACAATACACACAGTTATATACACGCACACACAATACACACAGTTGTATACACACACACAGAATACACACAGTTGTATATACACACACACAATACACACAGTTGTATACACACACACAATACACACAGTTGTATACACACACAGACACAATACACACGTGTATACACACACACAAAACACACGTGTATACACACACACAATACACACAGTTGTATATACACACAGTTGTATCCACACACACACACAATACACACAGTTGTATACACACACACACACACACAATACACACAGTTGTATATACACAGACACACAATACACACAGTTGTATATACACACAGTTGTATCCACACACACACACAATACACACAGTTGTATACACACACACACAGTTGTATACACACACACACACACACAGTTGTATACACACACAAACAATACACACAGTTGTATACACACACACACAATAAACACAGTTGTATACACACACAATACACACAGTTGTATGCACGCACACACACAATACACACAGTTGTATACACACACACACACAATACACACAGTTGTATACACACACACGCAATACACACAGTTGTATACACACACAATAAACACAGTTGTATACACACACAATACACACAGTTGTATACACACACACACACAATACACACAGTTGTATACACACACACACACATTATACACAGTTGTATACACACACAATACACACAGTTGTCTACACACACAATACACACAGTTGTATGCACACAAACACACAATACACACAGTTGTATATACACAGACACACAATACACACAGTTGTATATACACACAGTTGTATCCACACACACACAATACACACAGTTGTATACACACACACACACAGTTGTATACACACACACACAGTTGTATACACACACAAACAATACACACAGTTGTATACACACACACACAGTTGTATACACACACACACAGTTGTATACACACACAAACAATACACTCAGTTGTATACACACACTCACATTACACACAGTTGTATACACACACACACATTACACACAGTTGTATATACACACACACACATTACACACTGTTGTATATACACACACGCACAATACACACAGTTATATACACGCACACACAATTCACACAGTTGGATACACACACACAGAATACACACAGTTGTATATACACACACACACAATACACACAGTTGTATACACACACACAATACACACAGTTGTATACACACACAGACACAATACACACGTGTATGCACACACACAAAACACACGTGTCTACACACACACAATACACACAGTTGTATATACACACAGTTGTATCCACACACACACACAATACACACAGTTGTATACACACACACGCAATACACACAGTTGTATATACACAGACACACAATACACACAGTTGTATATACACACAGTTGTATCCACACACACACACAATACACACAGTTGTATACACACACACACAGTTGTATACACACACAAACAATACACACAGTTGTATACACACACAATAAACACAGTTGTATACACACACAATACACACAGTTGTATACACACACACACACAATACACACAGTTGTATACACACACACACATTATACACAGTTGTATACACACACAATACACACAGTTGTCTACACACACAATACACACAGTTGTATGCACACAAACACACAATACACACAGTTGTATATACACAGACACACAATACACACAGTTGTATATACACACAGTTGTATCCACACACACACAATACACACAGTTGTATACACACACACACAGTTGTATACACACACACACAGTTGTATACACACACAAACAATACACACAGTTGTATACACACACACACAGTTGTATACACACACACACAGTTGTATACACACACAAACAATACACACAGGTGTATACACACACACACAATACACACAGTTGTATACACACACAATGCACACAGTTGTATGCACGCACACACACAATACACACATCTGTATATACACACACACACAATACACAAAGTTATACACACACACACACACAATACACACAGTTGTATACACACACACACAATACACACAGTTGTATATACACACACACACAATACACACAGTTGTATACACACACACACACAATACACACAGTTGTCTATATACGCACACACAATACACACAGTTGTATACACACACAGACACAATACAAACGTGTATACACACACACAATACACACAGTTGTATATACACAGACACACAATACTGACAGTTGTATATACACACACGCAATACACACAGTTGCATATACACACACACAATACACACAGTTGTATATACACACACACACAATACACAAAGTTGTATTTACACACACACACAATACACACAGTTGTATATATACACACACACAATACACAAAGTTATATACACACACACACAATGCACACAGTTGTATACACACACACACACAAAATACACACAGTTGTATACACACAGGCACAATACACACGTGTATACACACACACAAAACACACGTGTATACACACACACAATACACACAGTTGTATATACACAGACACACAATACACACAGTTGTATATACACACAGTTGTATACACGCACACACACAATACACACAGTTGTATATACACACACACACAGTTGTATACACACACACACAATACACACAGTTGTATACACACACACAATATGCACAGTTGTATACACACACAATACACACTGTTGTATGCACGCACACACACAGTACACACAGTTGTATATACACACACACACAATACACTCAGTTGTATACACACGCTCACATTACACACAGTTGTATACACACACACACACATTACACACAGTTGTATATATACACACACACACATTACACACAGTTGTATATACACACACGCACAATACACACAGTTGTATATACACACACACACAATACACACAGTTGTATACACACACACACAATACACACAGTTGTATACACACACAGACACAATACACACGTGTATACACACACAGAAAACACACGTGTATACACACACACAATACACACAGTTGTATATACACAGACACACAATACACACAGTTGTATATACACACAGTTGTATCCACACACACACCCAATACACACAGTTGTATACACACACACACAGTTGTATACACACACACACACAGTTGTATACACACACAAACAATACACACAGTTGTATACACACACACACAATAAACACAGTTGTATACACAGTTGTATCCATACACACACAATACATGCAGTTGTATACACACAGACACAATACACACAGTTGTATGCACACAAACACACAATACACACAGTTGTATGTACACACACACACAATACACACAGTTGTATACACACACACACACAATACACACAGTTGTATACACACACACACAATACACATAGATGTACATACACACAGTTGCATACACACACAATACACACAGTTGTATACACACACACACAATACACACAGTTGTATACACACACACACACAATGCACACAGTTGTATACACACACAATACACACAGTTGTGTACACACAGACACAATACACACAGTTGTATACACACACACACAAAATACACACAGTTGTATATACACTCACACAATACACACAGTTGTATACACACACACACACAGTTGTATACACACACACAATACACACAGTTGTATATACACACACACACAATACACACAGTTGCATACACACACACACACACAGATGTATACACACACACACAATACACACAGTTGTCTCTAAACACACACACAATATACACAGTTGTATATACACACACACACACACACACACAATACACACAGTTGTATACACACACACAATACGCACAGTTGTATACACACACAATACACACTGTTGTATGCACGCACACACACAGTACACACAGTTGTATATACACACACACACAATACACTCAGTTGTATATACACACACGCACAATACACACAGTTATATACACGCACACACAATTCACACAGTTGGATACACACACACAGAATACACACAGTTGTATATACACACACACACAATACACACAGTTGTATACACACACACAATACACACAGTTGTATACACACACAGACACAATACACACGTGTATACACACACACAAAACACACGTGTATACACACACACAATACACACAGTTGTATATACACACAGTTGTATCCAAACACACACACACAATACACACAGTTGTATACACACACACACAGTACACACAGTTGTATATACACAGACACACAATACACACAGTTGTATATACACACAGTTGTATCCACACACACACACAATACACACAGTTGTATACACACACACACAGTTGTATACACACACACAATACGCACAGTTGTATGCACACACAATACACACTGTTGTATGCACACACACACATTACACACAGTTGTATATACACACACACACATTACACACTGTTGTATATACACACACGCACAATACACACAGTTATCTCCACGCACACACAATTCACACAGTTGGATACACACACACAGAATACACACAGTTGTATATATACACACACACAATACACACAGTTGTATACACACAAACAATACACACAGTTGTATACACACACAGACACAATACACACGTGTATACACACACACAAAACACACGTGTATACACACACACAATACACACAGTTGTATATACACACAGTTGTATCCACACACACACACAATACACACAGTTGTATACACACACACACAATACACACAGTTGTATATACACAGACACACAATACACACAGTTGTATATACACACAGTTGTATCCACACACACACACAATACACACAGTTGTATACACACACACACAGTTGTATATACACACAAACAATACACACAGTTGTATACACACACAATAAACACAGTTGTATACACACACAGTACACACAGTTGTATACACACACACACAATACACACAGTTGTATACACACACACACACACATTATACACAGTTGTATACACACACAATACACACTGTTGTCTACACACACAATACACACAGTTGTATACACACAGACACAATACACGCAGTTGTATGCACACAAACACACAATACACACATTTGTATATACACAGACACACAATACACACAGTTGTATATACACACAGTTGTATCCACACACACACAATACACACAGTTGTATACACACACACACAGTTGTATACACACACACACAGTTGTATACACACACAAACAATACACACAGTTGTATACACACACACACAGTTGTATACACACACACACAGTTGTATACACACACAAACAATACACACAGTTGTATACACACACACACAATACACACAGTTGTATACACACACAATACACACAGTTGTATGCACGCACACACACAATACACACAGTTGTATGTACACACACACACACAATACACACAGTTGTATACACACACACACACATTACACACAGTTGTATACACACACAATACACACAGTTGTCTACACACACAATACACACAGTTGTATACACACAGACACAATACACACAGTTGTATGCACACAAACACACAATACACATAGTTGTATGTACACACACACACAATACACACAGTTGTATACACACACACACACACAATACACACAGTTGTATACACACACACACAATACACATAGTTGTACATACACACAGTTGCATACACACACAATACACACAGTTGTATACACACAGACACAATACACATAGATGTATGCACACACACACAATACACACAGTTGTATACACACACACACACAATGCACACAGTTGTATACACACACAATACACACAGTTGTATACACACACAGACACAATACACACGTGAATACACACACACAAAACACACGTGTATACACACACACAATACACACAGTTGTATACACACACACACAGTTGTATACACACACACACACAGTTGTATACACACACAAACAATACACACAGTTGTATACACACACACACACAATAAACACAGTTGTATACACACACAATACACACAGTTGTATGCACGCACACACACAATACACACAGTTGTATATACACACACACACAATACACACAGTTGTATACACACACACATTACACACAGTTGTATACACACTCAATACAAACAGTTGTCTACACACACAATACACACAGTTGTATACACACAGACACAATACACACAGTTGTATGCACACAAACACACAATACACACAGTTGCATATACACAGACACACAATATACACAGTTGTATATACACACAGTTGTATACACACACAAACAATACACACAGTTGTATACACACACACACAATACACACAGTTGTATACACACACAATACACACAGTTGTATGCACGCACACACACAATACACACAGTTGTATATACACACACACAATACACACAGTTGTATACACACACACACACACACATTACACACAGTTGTATACACACACAATACACACAGTTGTCTACACACACAATACACACAGTTGTATACACACACACACACACAATACACACAGTTGTATATGCACACACACACAATACACATAGTTGTACATACACACACACAATACACACAGTTGCATACACACACAATACACACAGTTGTATACACACAGACACAATACACACAGTTGTATGCACATGCACACAAAATACACACAGTTGTATATACACACACACAATACACAGAGTTGTATACACACACGCACAGTTGTATACACACACACACAATACACACAGTTGTATATACACACACACACAATACACACAGTTGTATACACACACACACACACAGATGTATACACACACACACACAATACACACAGTTGTCTCTAAACACACACACAATATACACAGTTGTATATACACACACACACACACAATACACACAGTTGTATACACACACACACAGTTGTATACACACACAAACAATACACAAAGTTGTATACACACACACACAATAAACACAGTTGTATACACACACAATACACACAGTTGTATGCACGCACACACACAATACACACAGTTGTATACACACACAACACACAATACACACAGTTGTATACACACACTCACACACATTATACACACTTGTATACACACACAATACACACAGTTGTCTACACACACACACACACAATTGTATACACACAGACACAATACACGCAGTTGTATGCACACAAACACACAATACACATAGTTGTATATACACAGACACACAATACACACAGTTGTATATACACACAGTTGTATCCACACACACACAATACACACAGTTGTATACACACACACACAGTTGTATACACACACACACACACAGTTGTATACACACACAAACAATACACACAGTTGTATACACACACACACAATACACACAGTTGTATACACACACAATACACACAGTTGTCTACACAGACACACACAATTGTATACACACAGACACAATACACGCAGTTGTATGCACACAAATACACAATACACATAGTTGTATATACACAGACACACAATACACACAGTTGTATATACACACAGTTGTATCCACACACACACAATACACACAGTTGTATACACACACACACAATACACACAGTTGTATACACACACAATACACACAGTTGTATGCACGCACACACACAATACACACATCTGTATATACACACACACACAATACACAAAGTTATATACACACACACAATACGCACAGTTGTATACACACACAATACACACAGTTGTATACACACACTCACATTACACACAGTTGTATACACACACACACACATTACACACAGTTGTATATACACACACACACATTACACACTGTTGTATACACACACACGCACAATACACACAGTTATATACACGCACACACAATACACACAGTTGTATACACACACACAGAATACACACAGTTGTATATACACACACACAATACACACAGTTGTATACACACACACAATACACACAGTTGTATACACACACAGACACAATACACACGTGTATACACACACACAAAACACACGTGTATACACACACACAATACACACAGTTGTATATACACACAGTTGTATCCACACACACACACAATACACACAGTTGTATACACACACACACACACAATACACACAGTTGTATATACACAGACACACAATACACACAGTTGTATATACACACAGTTGTATCCACACACACACACAATACACACAGTTGTATACACACACACACAGTTGTATACACACACACACACACAGTTGTATACACACACAAACAATACACACAGTTGTATACACACACACACAATAAACACAGTTGTATACACACACAATACACACAGTTGTATGCACGCACACACACAATACACACAGTTGTATACACACACACACACAATACACACAGTTGTATACACACACACGCAATACACACAGTTGTATATACACACACGCAATACACACAGTTGTATATACACACACACAATACACACAGTTGTGTACACACACACACACACACACAATACACACAGTTGTATGCACGCACACACACAATACACACAGTTGTATACACACACACACAATACACACAGTTGTATACACTCACACACACACATTATACACAGTTGTATACACACACAATACACACAGTTGTCTACACACACAATACACACAGTTGTATACACACAGACACAATACACACAGTTGTATGCACACAAACACACAATACACACAGTTGTATATACACAGACACACAATACACACAGTTGTATATACACACAGTTGTATCCACACACACACCCAATACACACAGTTGTATACACACACACACACACAGTTGTATACACACAGACACAATACACACAGTTGTATGCACACAAACACACAATACACACAGTTGTATATACACACACACACAGTTGTATATACACACACAATACACACAGTTGTATATACACACAATACACACAGTTGTATACACACACACAATACACACTGTTGTATACACACACAGACACAATACACACAGTTGTATATACACACATACACAATACACACAGTTGTATACACACACACACAATACGCACAGTTGTATATATACACACACAATACACACAGTTGTATACACACACACAATACACACAGTTGTATACACACACAGACACAATACACACGTGTATACACACATACAAATCACACGTGTATTCACACACACAATACACACATTTGTATATACACACACACACAATACACACAGTTGTATACACACACACAATACACACAGTTGTATATACACACACACAATACACACAGTTGTATACACACACACACAATACACACCGTTGTATACACACACACACAATACACACAGTTGTGTACACACACACACACAATACACACAGTTGTATATACACACACACACACATTACGCACAGTTGTATACACGCACACACATTACACACAGTTGTATACACACACACCCAGTTGTATATACACACACAATACACACAGTTGTATATACACACAATACACACAGTTGTACATACACACAGTTGTATACACACACACACAATACGCACAGTTGTATACACACACTCACATTCCACACAGTTGTATACACACACACACACATTACACACAGTTGTATATACACACACGCAAAATACACACAGTTGTATGCACACACACACAATACACATAGTTGCATCCACACACACACAATACACACAGTTGTATATACACACTCACATTACACACTCTTGTATACACACACACACATTACACACAGTTGTAAATACACACACGCACAATACACACAGTTGTATACACACACACACAATACACATAGTTGTATCCACACACACACAATACACACAGTTGTATATACACACACACAAAACACACAGTTGTATACACACACACAATACACACTGTTGTATACACACACAGACACAATACACACGTGTATACACACATACAAATCACACGTGTATACACACACACAATACACACAGTTGTATATACACACACGCAATACACACAGTTGTATATACACACACACATAATACACACAGTTGTATACACACACACAATACACACAGTTGCATATACACACACACAATACACACAGTTGTATACACACACACACAATACACACCGTTGTATACACACACACACAATACACACAGTTGTGTACACACACACACACAATACACACAGTTGTATATACACACACACAATACACACAGTTGTATACACACACACACAATACACACCGTTGTATACACACACACACAATACACACAGTTGTGTACACACACACACAAAATACACACAGTTGTATATACACACACACAATACACACAGTTGTATACACACACACACACAATACATACAGTTGTATACACACACACACACAGATGTATACACACACACACAATACACACAGTTGTCTCTAAAAACACACACAATATACACAGTTGTATATACACACACACACACAATACCCACATTTGTATACACACACAATACACACAGTTGTATACACACAGACACAATACACACGTGTATGCATACACACAAAACACACGTGCATACACACACACAATATACACAGAGTTGTATATACACAGACACACAATACACACAGTTGTATATACACACAGTTGTATACACACACATACACAAAACACACAGTTGTATACACACACACAATACACACAGTTGTATACACACAGACACAATACACACGTGTATGCATACACACAAAACACACGTGCATACACACACACAATACACACAGTTGTATACACACACACACAATACACACCGTTGTATACACACACACACAATACACACAGTTGTCTCTAAAAACACACACAATATACACAGTTGTATATATACACACACACACAATACCCACATTTGTATACACACACACAATACACACAGTTGTATACACACAGACACAATACACACGTGTATGCATACACACAAAACACACGTGCATACACACACACAATACACACAGTTGTATATACACAGACACACAATACACACAGTTGTATATACACACAGTTGTATACACACACATACACAAAACACACAGTTGTATACACACACACACAGTTGTATACACACACACACAATACACACAGTTGTATACACACACACACTATACACACAGTTGTATACACACACAATACACACAGTTGTATGCACGCACACACACATTACACACAGTTGTATATACACACACACAATACACACAGTTGTATATACACACACACAATACACACAGTTGTATATACACACACACACAATACACAAAGTTATATACACACACACACAATATACACAGTTGTATACACACACACATAATACACACATTTGTATACACACACACAATACACACAGTTGTATACACACACACAATACACACAGTTGTATACACACACAGACACAATACACACGTGTATACACACAAACAAAACGCACGTGTATACACACACACAATACACACAGTTGTATATACACACAGTTGTATCCACACACACACACAATACACACAGTTGTATATACACAGACACACAATACACACAGTTGTATATACACACAGTTGTATCCACACACACACACAATACACACAGTTGTATACACACACACACAGTTGTATACACACACACACACACAGTTGTATACACACACAAACAATACACACAGTTGTATACACACACACACAATAAACACAGTTGTATACACACACAATACACACAGTTGTATGCACGCACACACACAATACACACAGTTGTATACACACACACAAACAATACACACAGTTGTATACACACACACGCAATACACACAGTTGTATATACACACACGCAATACACACAGTTGTATATACACACACACAATACACACAGTTGTGTACACACACACACACAATACACACAGTTGTATGCACGCACACACACAATACACACAGTTGTATACACACACACAATACACACAGTTGTATACACTCACACACACACATTATACACAGTTGTATACACACACAATACACACAGTTGTCTACACACACAATACACACAGTTGTATACACACAGACACACAATACACACAGTTGTATACACACACACGCAATACACACAGTTGTATATACACACACGCAATACACACAGTTGTATATACACACACACAATACACACAGTTGTGTACACACACACAATACACACAGTTGTATGCACGCACACACACAATACACACAGTTGTATACACACACACAATACACACAGTTGTATACACTCACACACACACATTATACACAGTTGTATACACACACAATACACACAGTTGTCTACACACACAATACACACAGTTGTATACACACAGACACAATACACACAGTTGTATGCACACAAACACACAATACACACAGTTGTATATACACAGACACACAATACACACAGTTGTATATACACACAGTTGTATCCATACACACACCCAATACACACAGTTGTATACACACACACACACACAGTTGTATACACACAGACACAATACACACAGTTGTATGCACACAAACACACAATACACACAGTTGTATACACACACACACACACAGTTGTATATACACACACAATACACACAGTTGTATATACACACAATACACACAGTTGTATACACACACACACACACAATACACACTGTTGTATACACACACAGACACAATACACACAGTTGTATATATACACACACACAATACACACAGTTGTATACACACACACACAATACGCACAGTTGTATATATACACACACACAATACACACAGTTGTATACACACACAATACACACAGTTGTATACACACACAGACACAATACACACGTGTATACACACATACAAATCACACGTGTATTCACACACACAATACACACAGTTGTATATACACACACACACAATACACACAGTTGTATACACACACACAATACACACAGTTGTATATACACACACACAATACACACAGTTGTATACACACACACACAATACACACCGTTGTATACACACACACACAATACACACAGTTGTGTACACACACACACACAATACACACAGTTGTATATACACACACACACACATTACGCACAGTTGTATACACGCACACACATTACACACAGTTGTATACACACACACCCAGTTGTATATACACACACAATACACACAGTTGTATATACACACAATACACACAGTTGTATACACACACACACACAATACACACTGTTGTATACACACACAGACACAATACACACAGTTGTATATACACACACACACAATACACACAGTTGTATACACACACACACAATACGCACAGTTGTATATATACACACACAATACACACAGTTGTATACACACACACAATACACACAGTTGTATACACACACAGACACAATACACACGTGTATACACACATACAAATCACACATGTATTCACACACACAATACACACATTTGTATATACACACACACACAATACACACAGTTGTATACACACACACAATACACACAGTTGTATATACACACACACAATACACACAGTTGTATACACACACACACAATACACACCGTTGTATACACACACACACAATACACACAGTTGTGTACACACACACACACAATACACACAGTTGTATATACACACACACACACATTACGCACAGTTGTATACACGCACACACATTACACACAGTTGTATACACACACACCCAGTTGTATATACACACACAATACACACAGTTGTATATACACACAATACACACAGTTGTACATACACACAGTTGTATACACACACACACAATACGCACAGTTGTATACACACACTCACATTACACACAGTTGTATACACACACACACACACATTACACACAGTTGTATATACACACACACTCACATTACACACAGTTGTATACACACACACACACACACATTACACACAGTTGTATATACACACACGCAAAATACACACAGTTGTATACACACAATACACATAGTTGCATCCACACACACACAATACACACAGTTGTATATACACACTCACATTACACACTCTTGTATACACACACACACATTACACACAGTTGTAAATACACACACGCACAATACACACAGTTGTATACACACACACACAATACACATAGTTGTATCCACACACACACAATACACACAGTTGTATATACACACACACAAAACACACAGTTGTATACACACACACACACAATACACACAGTTGTATACACACACAGACACAATACAAACGTGTATACACACACACAATACACACAGTTGTATATACACAGACACACAATACTGACAGTTGTATATACACACACGCAATACACACAGTTGCATATACACACACACAATACACACAGTTGTATATACACACACACACAATACACAAAGTTGTATTTACACACACACACAATACACACAGTTGTATATACACACACACAATACACAAAGTTATATACACACACACAATGCACACAGTTGTATACACACACACACACAAAATACACACAGTTGTATACACACAGGCACAATACACACGTGTATACACACACACAAAACACACGTGTATACACACACACAATACACACAGTTGTATATACACAGACACACAATACACACAGTTGTATATACACACAGTTGTATACACGCACACACACAATACACACAGTTGTATATACACACACACACAGTTGTATACACACACACACAATACACACAGTTGTATACACACACACAATACGCACAGTTGTATACACACACAATACACACTGTTGTATGCACGCACACACACAGTACACA
Source organism: Heterodontus francisci (assembly GCF_036365525.1). Lineage (NCBI taxonomy): Eukaryota > Metazoa > Chordata > Chondrichthyes > Heterodontiformes > Heterodontidae > Heterodontus > Heterodontus francisci. The sequence goes on along the minus strand of NW_027141506.1, from coordinate 567,734 downwards.
CAGTTGTATATACACACACACACAATACACTCAGTTGTATACACACGCTCACATTACACACAGTTGTATACACACACACACACATTACACACAGTTGTATATATACACACACACACATTACACACAGTTGTATATACACACACGCACAATACACACAGTTGTATATACACACACACACAATACACACAGTTGTATACACACACACACAATACACACAGTTGTATACACACACAGACACAATACACACGTGTATACACACACAGAAAACACACGTGTATACACACACACAATACACACAGTTGTATATACACAGACACACAATACACACAGTTGTATATACACACAGTTGTATCCACACACACACCCAATACACACAGTTGTATACACACACACACAGTTGTATACACACACACACACAGTTGTATACACACACAAACAATACACACAGTTGTATACACACACACACAATAAACACAGTTGTATACACAGTTGTATCCATACACACACAATACATGCAGTTGTATACACACAGACACAATACACACAGTTGTATGCACACAAACACACAATACACACAGTTGTATGTACACACACACACAATACACACAGTTGTATACACACACACACACAATACACACAGTTGTATATACACACACAATACACATAGATGTACATACACACAGTTGCATACACACACAATACACACAGTTGTATACACACACACACAATACACACAGTTGTATACACACACACACACACAATGCACACAGTTGTATACACACACAATACACACAGTTGTGTACACACAGACACAATACACACAGTTGTATGCACACACACACAAAATACACACAGTTGTATATACACTCACACAATACACACAGTTGTATACACACACACACACAGTTGTATACACACACTCAATACACACAGTTGTATATACACACACACACAATACACACAGTTGCATACACACACACACACACAGATGTATACACACACACACAATACACACAGTTGTCTCTAAACACACACACAATATACACAGTTGTATATACACACACACACACACACACACACAATACACACAGTTGTATACACACACACAATACGCGCAGTTGTATACACACACAATACACACTGTTGTATGCACGCACACACACAGTACACACAGTTGTATATACACACACACACAATACACTCAGTTGTATATACACACACGCACAATACACACAGTTATATACACGCACACACAATTCACACAGTTGGATACACACACACAGAATACACACAGTTGTATATACACACACACACAATACACACAGTTGTATACACACACACAATACACACAGTTGTATACACACACAGACACAATACACACGTGTATACACACACACAAAACACACGTGTATACACACACACAATACACACAGTTGTATATACACACAGTTGTATCCAAACACACACACACAATACACACAGTTGTATACACACACACACAGTACACACAGTTGTATATACACAGACACACAATACACACAGTTGTATATACACACAGTTGTATCCACACACACACACAATACACACAGTTGTATACACACACACACAGTTGTATACACACACACAATACGCACAGTTGTATGCACACAAACACACAATACACACAGTTGTATACACACACACACACAGTTGTATATACACACACAATACACACAGTTGTATATACACACAATACACACAGTTGTATACACACACACACACAATACACACTGTTGTATACACACACAGACACAATACACACAGTTGTATACACACACACACAATACACACAGTTGTATACACACACACACAATACGCACAGTTGTATATATACACACACACAATACACACAGTTGTATACACACACACAATACACACAGTTGTATACACACACACACAATACACACCGTTGTATACACACACACACAATACACACAGTTGTGTACACACACACACACAATACACACAGTTGTATATACACACACACACACATTACGCACAGTTGTATACACGCACACACATTACACACAGTTGTATACACACACACCCAGTTGTATATACACACACAATACACACAGTTGTATATACACACAATACACACAGTTGTATACACACACACACACAATACACACTGTTGTATACACACACAGACACAATACACACAGTTGTATATACACACACACACAATACACACAGTTGTATACACACACACACAATACGCACAGTTGTATATATACACACACAATACACACAGTTGTATACACACACACAATACACACAGTTGTATACACACACAGACACAATACACACGTGTATACACACATACAAATCACACATGTATTCACACACACAATACACACATTTGTATATACACACACACACAATACACACAGTTGTATACACACACACAATACACACAGTTGTATATACACACACACAATACACACAGTTGTATACACACACACACAATACACACCGTTGTATACACACACACACAATACACACAGTTGTGTACACACACACACACAATACACACAGTTGTATATACACACACACACACATTACGCACAGTTGTATACACGCACACACATTACACACAGTTGTATACACACACACCCAGTTGTATATACACACACAATACACACAGTTGTATATACACACAATACACACAGTTGTACATACACACAGTTGTATACACACACACACAATACGCACAGTTGTATACACACACTCACATTACACACAGTTGTATACACACACACACACACATTGCACACAGTTGTATATACACACACACTCACATTACACACAGTTGTATACACACACACACACACACATTACACACAGTTGTATATACACACACGCAAAATACACACAGTTGTATACACACACACACAATACACATAGTTGCATCCACACACACACAATACACACAGTTGTATATACACACTCACATTACACACTCTTGTATACACACACACACATTACACACAGTTGTAAATACACACACGCACAATACACACAGTTGTATACACACACACACAATACACATAGTTGTATCCACACACACACAATACACACAGTTGTATATACACACACACAAAACACACAGTTGTATACACACACACACACAATACACACAGTTGTATACACACACAGACACAATACAAACGTGTATACACACACACAATACAAACAGTTGTATATACACAGACACACAATACTGACAGTTGTATATACACACACGCAATACACACAGTTGCATATACACACACACAATACACACAGTTGTATATACACACACACACAATACACAAAGTTGTATTTACACACACACACAATACACACAGTTGTATATACACACACACACAATACACAAAGTTATATACACACACACAATGCACACAGTTGTATACACACACACACACAAAATACACACAGTTGTATACACACAGGCACAATACACACGTGTATACACACACACAAAACACACGTGTATACACACACACAATACACACAGTTGTATATACACAGACACACAATACACACAGTTGTATATACACACAGTTGTATACACGCACACACACAATACACACAGTTGTATATACACACACACACAGTTGTATACACACACACACAATACACACAGTTGTATACACACACACAATACGCACAGTTGTATACACACACAATACACACTGTTGTATGCACGCACACACACAGTACACACAGTTGTATATACACACACACACAATACACTCAGTTGTATACACATGCTCACATTACACACAGTTGTATACACACACACACACATTACACACAGTTGTATATATACACACACACACATTACACACAGTTGTATATACACACACGCACAATACACACAGTTGTATATACACACACACACAATACACACAGTTGTATACACACACACACAATACACACAGTTGTATACACACACAGACACAATACACACGTGTATACACACACAGAAAACACACGTGTATACACACACACAATACACACAGTTGTATATACACAGACACACAATACACACAGTTGTATATACACACAGTTGTATCCACACACACACCCAATACACACAGTTGTATACACACACACACAGTTGTATACACACACACACACAGTTGTATACACACACAAACAATACACACAGTTGTATACACACACACACAATAAACACAGTTGTATACACAGTTGTATCCATACACACACAATACATGCAGTTGTATACACACAGACACAATACACACAGTTGTATGCACACAAACACACAATACACACAGTTGTATGTACACACACACACAATACACACAGTTGTATACACACACACACACAATACACACAGTTGTGTATACACACACAATACACATAGATGTACATACACACAGTTGCATACACACACAATACACACAGTTGTATACACACACACACAATACACACAGTTGTATACACACACACACACACAATGCACACAGTTGTATACACACACAATACACACAGTTGTGTACACACAGACACAATACACACAGTTGTATGCACACACACACAAAATACACACAGTTGTATATACACTCACACAATACACACAGTTGTATACACACACACACACAGTTGTATACACACACTCAATACACACAGTTGTATATACACACACACACAATACACACAGTTGCATACACACACACACACACAGATGTATACACACACACACAATACACACAGTTGTCTCTAAACACACACACAATATACACAGTTGTATATACACACACACACACAATACACACAGTTGTATACACACACACAATACGCGCAGTTGTATACACACACAATACACACTGTTGTATGCACGCACACACACAGTACACACAGTTGTATATACACACACACACAATACACTCAGTTGTATATACACACACGCACAATACACACAGTTATATACACGCACACACAATTCACACAGTTGGATACACACACACAGAATACACACAGTTGTATATACACACACACACAATACACACAGTTGTATACACACACACAATACACACAGTTGTATACACACACAGACACAATACACACGTGTATACACACACACAAAACACACGTGTATACACACACACAATACACACAGTTGTATATACACACAGTTGTATCCAAACACACACACACAATACACACAGTTGTATACACACACACACAGTACACACAGTTGTATATACACAGACACACAATACACACAGTTGTATATACACACAGTTGTATCCACACACACACACAATACACACAGTTGTATACACACACACACAGTTGTATACACACACACAATACGCACAGTTGTATGCACACACAATACACACTGTTGTATGCACACACACACATTACACACAGTTGTATATACACACACACACATTACACACTGTTGTATATACACACACGCACAATACACACAGTTATCTCCACGCACACACAATTCACACAGTTGGATACACACACACAGAATACACACAGTTGTATATATACACACACACAATACACACAGTTGTATACACACAAACAATACACACAGTTGTATACACACACAGACACAATACACACGTGTATACACACACACAAAACACACGTGTATACACACACACAATACACACAGTTGTATAGACACACAGTTGTATCCACACACACACACAATACACACAGTTGTATACACACACACACAATTCACACAGTTGTATATACACAGACACACAATACACACAGTTGTATACACACACACCCAGTTGTATATACACACACAATACACACAGTTGTATATACACACAATACACACAGTTGTACATACACACAGTTGTATACACACACACACAATACGCACAGTTGTATACACACACTCACATTACACACAGTTGTATACACACACACACACACATTACACACAGTTGTATATACACACACACTCACATTACACACAGTTGTATACACACACACACACACACATTACACACAGTTGTATATACACACACGCAAAATACACACAGTTGTATACACACACACACAATACACATAGTTGCATCCACACACACACAATACACACAGTTGTATATACACACTCACATTACACACTCTTGTATACACACACACACATTACACACAGTTGTAAATACACACACGCACAATACACACAGTTGTATACACACACACACAATACACATAGTTGTATCCACACACACACAATACACACAGTTGTATATACACACACACAAAACACACAGTTGTATACACACACACACACAATACACACAGTTGTATACACACACAGACACAATACAAACGTGTATACACACACACAATACACACAGTTGTATATACACAGACACACAATACTGACAGTTGTATATACACACACGCAATACACACAGTTGCATATACACACACACAATACACACAGTTGTATATACACACACACACAATACACAAAGTTGTATTTACACACACACACAATACACACAGTTGTATATACACACACACACAATACACAAAGTTATATACACACACACAATGCACACAGTTGTATACACACACACACACAAAATACACACAGTTGTATACACACAGGCACAATACACACGTGTATACACACACACAAAACACACGTGTATACACACACACAATACACACAGTTGTATATACACAGACACACAATACACACAGTTGTATATACACACAGTTGTATACACGCACACACACAATACACACAGTTGTATATACACACACACACAGTTGTATACACACACACACAATACACACAGTTGTATACACACACACAATACGCACAGTTGTATACACACACAATACACACTGTTGTATGCACGCACACACACAGTACACACAGTTGTATATACACACACACACAATACACTCAGTTGTATACACACGCTCACATTACACACAGTTGTATACACACACACACACATTACACACAGTTGTATATATACACACACACACATTACACACAGTTGTATATACACACACGCACAATACACACAGTTGTATATACACACACACACAATACACACAGTTGTATACACACACACACAATACACACAGTTGTATACACACACAGACACAATACACACGTGTATACACACACAGAAAACACACGTGTATACACACACACAATACACACAGTTGTATATACACAGACACACAATACACACAGTTGTATATACACACAGTTGTATCCACACACACACCCAATACACACAGTTGTATACACACACACACAGTTGTATACACACACACACACAGTTGTATACACACACAAACAATACACACAGTTGTATACACACACACACAATAAACACAGTTGTATACACAGTTGTATCCATACACACACAATACATGCAGTTGTATACACACAGACACAATACACACAGTTGTATGCACACAAACACACAATACACACAGTTGTATGTACACACACACACAATACACACAGTTGTATACACACACACACACAATACACACAGTTGTATATACACACACAATACACATAGATGTACATACACACAGTTGCATACACACACAATACACACAGTTGTATACACACACACACAATACACACAGTTGTATACACACACACACACACACAATGCACACAGTTGTATACACACACAATACACACAGTTGTGTACACACAGACACAATACACACAGTTGTATGCACACACACACAAAATACACACAGTTGTATATACACTCACACAATACACACAGTTGTATACACACACACACACAGTTGTATACACACACTCAATACACACAGTTGTATATACACACACACACAATACACACAGTTGCATACACACACACACACACAGATGTATACACACACACACAATACACACAGTTGTCTCTAAACACACACACAATATACACAGTTGTATATACACACACACACACACACACAATACACACAGTTGTATACACACACACAATACGCGCAGTTGTGTACACACACAATACACACTGTTGTATGCACGCACACACACAGTACACACAGTTGTATATACACACACACACAATACACTCAGTTGTATATACACACACGCACAATACACACAGTTATATACACACACACACAATTCACACAGTTGGATACACACACACAGAATACACACAGTTGTATATACACACACACACAATACACACAGTTGTATACACACACACAATACACACAGTTGTATACACACACAGACACAATACACACGTGTATACACACACACAAAACACACGTGTATACACACACACAATACACACAGTTGTATATACACACAGTTGTATCCAAACACACACACACAATACACACAGTTGTATACACACACACACAGTACACACAGTTGTATATACACAGACACACAATACACACAGTTGTATATACACACAGTTGTATCCACACACACACACAATACACACAGTTGTATACACACACACACAGTTGTATACACACACACAATACGCACAGTTGTATGCACACACAATACACACTGTTGTATGCACACACACACATTACACACAGTTGTATATACACACACACACATTACACACTGTTGTATATACACACACGCACAATACACACAGTTATCTCCACGCACACACAATTCACACAGTTGGATACACACACACAGAATACACACAGTTGTATATATACACACACACAATACACACAGTTGTATACACACAAACAATACACACAGTTGTATACACACACAGACACAATACACACGTGTATACACACACACAAAACACACGTGTATACACACACACAATACACACAGTTGTATAGACACACAGTTGTATCCACACACACACACAATACACACAGTTGTATACACACACACACAATTCACACAGTTGTATATACACAGACACACAATACACACAGTTGTATATACACACAGTTGTATCCACACACACACACAATACACACAGTTGTATACACACACACACAGTTGTATACACACACAAACAATACACACAGTTGTATACACACACAATAAACACAGTTGTATACACACACAGTACACACAGTTGTATACACACACACACAATACACACAGTTGTATACACACACACACACACATTATACACAGTTGTATACACACACAATACACACTGTTGTCTACACACACAATACACACAGTTGTATAAACACAGACACAATACACGCAGTTGTATGCACACAAACACACAATACACACATTTGTATATACACAGACACACAATACACACAGTTGTATATACACACAGTTGTATCCACACACACACAATACACACAGTTGTATACACACACACACAGTTGTATACACACACACACAGTTGTATACACACACACACACAATACACTCAGTTGTATATACACACACGCACAATACACACAGTTATATACACGCACACACAATTCACACAGTTGGATACACACACACAGAATACACACAGTTGTATATACACACACACACAATACACACAGTTGTATACACACACACAATACACACAGTTGTATACACACACAGACACAATACACACCGTTGTATACACACACACACAATACACACAGTTGTGTACACACACACACACACAATACACACAGTTGTATATACACACACACACACATTACGCACAGTTGTATACACGCACACACATTACACACAGTTGTATCCACACACACACACAATACACACAGTTGTATACACACACACACAGTTGTATACACACACACACACACAGTTGTATACACACACAAACAATACACACAGTTGTATACACACACACACAATAAACACAGTTGTATACACACACAATACACACAGTTGTATGCACGCACACACACAATACACACAGTTGTATACACACACACACACAATACACACAGTTGTATACACACACACGCAATACACACAGTTGTATATACACACACGCAATACACACAGTTGTATATACACACACACAATACACACAGTTGTGTACACACACACACACAATACACACAGTTGTATGCACGCACACACACAATACACACAGTTGTATACACACACACAATACACACAGTTGTATACACTCACACACACACATTATACACAGTTGTATACACACACAATACACACAGTTGTCTACACACACAATACACACAGTTGTATACACACAGACACAATACACACAGTTGTATGCACACAAACACACAATACACACAGTTGTATATACACAGACACACAATACACACAGTTGTATATACACACAGTTGTATCCATACACACACCCAATACACACAGTTGTATACACACACACACACACAGTTGTATACACACAGACACAATACACACAGTTGTATGCACACAAACACACAATACACACAGTTGTATACACACACACACACAGTTGTATATACACACACAATACACACAGTTGTATATACACACAATACACACAGTTGTATACACACACACACACACAATACACACTGTTGTATACACACACAGACACAATACACACAGTTGTATATACACACACACACAATACACACAGTTGTATACACACACACACAATACGCACAGTTGTATATATACACACACAATACACACAGTTGTATACACACACACAATACACACAGTTGTATACACACACAGACACAATACACACGTGTATACACACATACAAATCACACGTGTATTCACACACACAATACACACAGTTGTATATACACACACACACAATACACACAGTTGTATACACACACACACAATACACACCGTTGTATACACACACACACAATACACACAGTTGTGTACACACACACACAATACACACAGTTGTATATACACACACACACACATTACGCACAGTTGTATACACGCACACACATTACACACAGTTGTATACACACACACCCAGTTGTATATACACACACAATACACACAGTGGTATATACACACAATACACACAGTTGTATACACACACACTCACAATACACACTGTTGTATACACACACAGACACAATACACACAGTTGTATATACACACACACACAATACACACAGTTGTATACACACACACACAATACGCACAGTTGTATATATACACACACAATACACACAGTTGTATACACACACACAATACACACAGTTGTATACACACACAGACACAATACACACGTGTATACACACATACAAATCACACATGTATTCACACACACAATACACACATTTGTATATACACACACACACAATACACACAGTTGTATACACACACACAATACACACAGTTGTATATACACACACACAATACACACAGTTGTATACACACACACACAATACACACCGTTGTATACACACACACACAATACACACAGTTGTGTACACACACACACACAATACACACAGTTGTATATACACACACACACACATTACGCACAGTTGTATACACGCACACACATTACACACAGTTGTATACACACACACCCAGTTGTATATACACACACAATACACACAGTTGTACATACACACAGTTGTATACACACACACACAATACGCACAGTTGTATACACACACTCACATTACACACAGTTGTATACACACACACACACACATTACACACAGTTGTATATACACACACACTCACATTACACACAGTTGTATACACACACACACATTACACACAGTTGTATATACACACACGCAAAATACACACAGTTGTATACACACACACACAATACACATAGTTGCATCCACACACACACAATACACACAGTTGTATATACACACTCACATTACACACTCTTGTATACACACACACACATTACACACAGTTTTAAATACACACACGCACAATACACACAGTTGTATACACACACACACAATACACATAGTTGTATCCACACACACACAATACACACAGTTGTATATACACACACACAAAACACACAGTTGTATACACACACACACACAATACACACAGTTGTATACACACACAGACACAATACAAACGTGTATACACACACACAATACACACAGTTGTATATACACAGACACACAATACTGACAGTTGTATATACACACACGCAATACACACAGTTGCATATACACACACACAATACACACAGTTGTATATACACACACACACAATACACAAAGTTGTATTTACACACACACACAATACACACAGTTGTATATACACACACACACAATACACAAAGTTATATACACACACACACAATGCACACAGTTGTATACACACACACACACAAAATACACACAGTTGTATACACACAGGCACAATACACACGTGTATACACACACACAAAACACACGTGTATACACACACACAATACACACAGTTGTATATACACAGACACACAATACACACAGTTGTATATACACACAGTTGTATACACGCACACACACAATACACACAGTTGTATATACACACACACACAGTTGTATACACACACACACAATACACACAGTTGTATACACACACACAATACGCACAGTTGTATACACACACAATACACACTGTTGTATGCACGCACACACACAGTACACACAGTTGTATATACACACACACACAATACACTCAGTTGTATACACACGCTCACATTACACACAGTTGTATACACACACACGCACAATACACACAGTTGTATATACACACACACACAATACACACAGTTGTATACACACACACACAATACACACAGTTGTATACACACACAGACACAATACACACGTGTATACACACACAGAAAACACACGTGTATACACACACACAATACACACAGTTGTATATACACAGACACACAATACACACAGTTGTATATACACACAGTTGTATCCACACACACACCCAATACACACAGTTGTATACACACACACACAGTTGTATACACACACACACACAGTTGTATACACACACAAACAATACACACAGTTGTATACACACACACACAATAAACACAGTTGTATACACAGTTGTATCCATACACACACAATACATGCAGTTGTATACACACAGACACAATACACACAGTTGTATGCACACAAACACACAATACACACAGTTGTATGTACACACACACACAATACACACAGTTGTATACACACACACACACAATACACACAGTTGTATATACACACACAATACACATAGATGTACATACACACAGTTGCATACACACACAATACACACAGTTGTATACACACACACACAATACACACAGTTGTATATACACACAGTTGTATCCAAACACACACACACAATACACACAGTTGTATATACACACACACAGTACACACAGTTGTATATACACAGACACACAATACACACAGTTGTATATACACACAGTTGTATCCACACACACACACAATACACACAGTTGTATACACACACACACAGTTGTATACACACACACAATACGCACAGTTGTATGCACACACAATACACACTGTTGTATGCACACACACACATTACACACAGTTGTATATACACACACATTACACACTGTTGTATATACACACACGCACAATACACACAGTTATCTCCACGCACACACAATTCACACAGTTGGATACACACACACAGAATACACACAGTTGTATATATACACACACACAATACACACAGTTGTATACACACACACACACAATGCACACAGTTGTATACACACACAATACACACAGTTGTGTACACACAGACACAATACACACAGTTGTATGCACACACACACAAAATACACACAGTTGTATATACACTCACACAATACACACAGTTGTATACACACACACACACACACAGTTGTATACACACACACAATACACACAGTTGTATATACACACACACACACAGATGTATACACACACACACAATACACACAGTTGTCTCTAAACACACACACAATATACACAGTTGTATATACACACACACACACACACACACAATACACACAGTTGTATACACACACACAATACGCACAGTTGTATACACACACAATACACACTGTTGTATGCACGCACACACACAGTACACACAGTTGTATATACACACACACACAATACACTCAGTTGTATATACACACACGCACAATACACACAGTTATATACACGCACACACAATTCACACAGTTGGATACACACACACAGAATACACACAGTTGTATATATACACACACACAATACACACAGTTGTATACACACACACAATACACACAGTTGTATACACACACAGACACAATACACACGTGTATACACACACACAAAACACACGTGTATACACACACACAATACACACAGTTGTATATACACACAGTTGTATCCAAACACACACACACAATACACACAGTTGTATATACACACACACAGTACACACAGTTGTATATACACAGACACACAATACACACAGTTGTATATACACACAGTTGTATCCACACACACACACAATACACACAGTTGTATACACACACACACAGTTGTATACACACACACAATACGCACAGTTGTATGCACACACAATACACACTGTTGTATGCACACACACACATTACACACAGTTGTATATACACACACACACATTACACACTGTTGTATATACACACACGCACAATACACACAGTTATCTCCACGCACACACAATTCACACAGTTGGATACACACACACAGAATACACACAGTTGTATATATACACACACACAATACACACAGTTGTATACACACAAACAATACACACAGTTGTATACACACACAGACACAATACACACGTGTATACACACACACAAAACACACGTGTATACACACACACAATACACACAGTTGTATATACACACAGTTGTATCCACACACACACACAATACACACAGTTGTATACACACACACACAATACACACAGTTGTATATACACAGACACACAATACACACAGTTGTATATACACACAGTTGTATCCACACACACACACAATACACACAGTTGTATACACACACACACACAGTTGTATACACACACACACACACACAGTTGTATACACACACAAACAATACACACAGTTGTATACACACACAATAAACACAGTTGTATACACACACAGTACACACAGTTGTATACACACACACACAATACACACAGTTGTATACACACACACACACATTATACACAGTTGTATACACACACAATACACACTGTTGTCTACACACACAATACACACAGTTGTATACACACAGACACAATACACGCAGTTGTATGCACACAAACACACAATACACACATTTGTATATACACAGACACACAATACACACAGTTGTATATACACACAGTTGTATCCACACACACACAATACACACAGTTGTATACACACACACACAGTTGTATACACACACACACAGTTGTATACACACACAAACAATACACACAGTTGTATACACACACACACAGTTGTATACACACACACACAGTTGTATACACACACAAACAATACACACAGTTGTATACACACACACACAATACACACAGTTGTATACACACACAATACACACAGTTGTATGCACGCACACACACAATACACACAGTTGTATGTACACACACACACACAATACACACAGTTGTATATACACACACACATTACACACAGTTGTATACACACACAATACACACAGTTGTCTACACACACAATACACACAGTTGTATACACACAGACACAATACACACAGTTGTATGCACACAAACACACAATACACATAGTTGTATGTACGCACACACACAATACACACAGTTGTATACACACACACACACAATACACACAGTTGTATACACACACACACAATACACATAGTTGTACATACACACAGTTGCATACACACACAATACACACAGTTGTATACACACAGACACAATACACATAGATGTATGCACACACACACAATACACACAGTTGTATACACACAATGCACACAGTTGTATACACACACAATACACACAGTTGTATACACACACAGACACAATACACACGTGTATACACACACACAAAACACACGTGTATACACACACACAATACACACAGTTGTATATACACAGACACAGTTGTGTACACACACACACAATACACACAGTTGTATACACACACACACAGTTGTATACACACACACACACAGTTGTATACACACACAAACAATACACACAGTTGTATACACACACACACAATAAACACAGTTGTATACACACACAATACACACAGTTGTATGCACGCACACACACAATACACACAGTTGTATATACACACACACACAATACACACAGTTGTATACACACACACATTACACACAGTTGTATACACACTCAATACAAACAGTTGTCTACACACACAATACACACAGTTGTATACACACAGACACAATACACACAGTTGTATGCACACAAACACACAATACACACAGTTGCATATACACAGACACACAATATACACAGTTGTATATACACACAGTTGTATACACACACAAACAATACACACAGTTGTATACACACACACACAATACACACAGTTGTATACACACACAATACACACAGTTGTATGCACGCACACACACAATACACACAGTTGTATATACACACACACAATACACACAGTTGTATACACACACACACACACATTACACACAGTTGTATACACACACAATACACACAGTTGTCTACACACACAATACACACAGTTGTATACACACACACACACACAATACACACAGTTGTATATGCACACACACACAATACACATAGTTGTACATACACACACACAATACACACAGTTGCATACACACACAATACACACAGTTGTATACACACAGACACAATACACACAGTTGTATGCACATGCACACAAAATACACACAGTTGTATATACACACACACAATACACAGAGTTGTATACACACACGCACAGTTGTATACACACACACACAATACACACAGTTGTATATACACACACACACAATACACACAGTTGTATACACACACACACACACACAGATGTATACACACACACACAATACACACAGTTGTCTCTAAACACACACACAATATACACAGTTGTATATACACACACACACACACAATACACACAGTTGTATACACACACACACAGTTGTATACACACACAAACAATACACACAGTTGTATACACACACACACAATAAACACAGTTGTATACACACACAATACACACAGTTGTATGCACGCACACACACAATACACACAGTTGTATACACACACAACACACAATACACACAGTTGTATACACACACTCACACACATTATACACACTTGTATACACACACAATACACACAGTTGTCTACACACACACACACACAATTGTATACACACAGACACAATACACGCAGTTGTATGCACACAAACACACAATACACATAGTTGTATATACACAGACACACAATACACACAGTTGTATATACACACAGTTGTATCCACACACACACAATACACACAGTTGTATACACACACACACAGTTGTATACACACACACACACACAGTTGTATACACTCACAAACAATACACACAGTTGTATACACACACACACAATACACACAGTTGTATACACACACAATACACACAGTTGTCTACACACACACACACAATTGTATACACACAGACACAATACACGCAGTTGTATGCACACAAACACACAATACACATAGTTGTATATACACAGACACACAATACACACAGTTGTATATACACACAGTTGTATCCACACACACACAATACACACAGTTGTATACACACACACACAGTTGTATATACACACACACACAGTTGTATACACACACAAACAATACACACAGTTGTATACACACACACACAAAACACACAGTTGTATACACACACAATACACACAGTTGTATGCACGCACACACACAATACACACATCTGTATATACACACACACACAATACACAAAGTTATATACACACACACAATACGCACAGTTGTATACACACACAATACACACTGTTGTATACACACACTCACATTACACACAGTTGTATACACACACACACATTACACACTGTTGTATACACACACACGCACAATACACACAGTTATATACACGCACACACAATACACACAGTTGTATACACACACACAGAATACACACAGTTGTATATACACACACACACAATACACACAGTTGTATACACACACACAATACACACAGTTGTATACACACACAGACACAATACACACGTGTATACACACACACAAAACACACGTGTATACACACACACAATACACACAGTTGTATATACACACAGTTGTATCCACACACACACACAATACACACAGTTGTATACACACACACACACACACAATACACACAGTTGTATATACACAGACAAACAATACACACAGTTGTATATACACACAGTTGTATCCACACACACACACAATACACACAGTTGTATACACACACACACACAGTTGTATACACACACACACACACAGTTGTATACACACACAAACAATACACACAGTTGTATACACACACACACACAATAAACACAGTTGTATACACACACAATACACACAGTTGTATGCACGCACACACACAATACACACAGTTGTATACACACACACACAAAATACACACAGTTGTATACACACACACGCAATACACACAGTTGTATATACACACACGCAATACACACAGTTGTATATACACACACACAATACACACAGTTGTGTACACACACACACACAATACACACAGTTGTATGCACGCACACACACAATACACACAGTTGTATACACACACACACAATACACACAGTTGTATACACTCACACACACACATTATACACAGTTGTATACACACACAATACACACAGTTGTCTACACACACAATACACACAGTTGTATACACACAGACACAATACACACAGTTGTATGCACACAAACACACAATACACACAGTTGTATATACACACAGTTGTATCCACACACACACCCAATACACACAGTTGTATACACACACAATACACACAGTTGTATATACACACAGTTGTATCCACACACACACCCAATACACACAGTTGTATACACACACACACACACAGTTGTATACACACAGACACAATACACACAGTTGTATGCACACAAACACACAATACACACAGTTGTATATACACACACACACAGTTGTATATACACACACAATACACACAGTTGTATATACACACAATACACACAGTTGTATACACACACACACACACAATACACACTGTTGTATACACACACAGACACAATACACACAGTTGTATATACACACACACACAATACACACAGTTGTATACACACACACACAATACGCACAGTTGTATATATACACACACAATACACACAGTTGTATACACACACACAATACACACAGTTGTATACACACACAGACACAATACACACGTGTATACACACATACAAATCACACGTGTATTCACACACACAATACACACATTTGTATATACACACACACACAATACACACAGTTGTATACACACACACAATACACACAGTTGTATATACACACACACAATACACACAGTTGTATACACACACACACAATACACACCGTTGTATACACACACACACAATACACACAGTTGTGTACACACACACACACAATACACACAGTTGTATATACACACACACACACATTACGCACAGTTGTATACACGCACACACATTACACACAGTTGTATACACACACACCCAGTTGTATATACACACACAATACACACAGTTGTATATACACACAGTTGTACATACACACAGTTGTATACACACACACACCCAATACACACAGTTGTATACACACACAATACACACAGTTGTATATACACACAGTTGTATCCACACACACACCCAATACACACAGTTGTATACACACACACACACACAGTTGTATACACACAGACACAATACACACAGTTGTATGCACACAAACACACAATACACACAGTTGTATATACACACACACACAGTTGTATATACACACACAATACACACAGTTGTATATACACACAATACACACAGTTGTATACACACACACACACACAATACACACTGTTGTATACACACACAGACACAATACACACAGTTGTATATACACACACACACAATACACACAGTTGTATACACACACACACAATACGCACAGTTGTATATATACACACACAATACACACAGTTGTATACACACACACAATACACACAGTTGTATACACACACAGACACAATACACACGTGTATACACACATACAAATCACACGTGTATTCACACACACAATACACACATTTGTATATACACACACACACAATACACACAGTTGTATACACACACACAATACACACAGTTGTATATACACACACACAATACACACAGTTGTATACACACACACACAATACACACCGTTGTATACACACACACACAATACACACAGTTGTGTACACACACACACACAATACACACAGTTGTATATACACACACACACACATTACGCACAGTTGTATACACGCACACACATTACACACAGTTGTATACACACACACCCAGTTGTATATACACACACAATACACACAGTTGTATATACACACAGTTGTACATACACACAGTTGTATACACACACACACAATACGCACAGTTGTATACACACACTCACATTCCACACAGTTGTATACACACACACACACACATTACACACAGTTGTATATACACACACGCAAAATACACACAGTTGTATACACACACACACAATACACATAGTTGCATCCACACACACACAATACACACAGTTGTATATACACACTCACATTACACACTCTTGTATACACACACACACATTACACACAGTTGTAAATACACACACGCACAATACACACAGTTGTATACACACACACACAATACACATAGTTGTATCCACACACACACAATACACACAGTTGTATATACACACACACAAAACACACAGTTGTATACACACACACAATACACACTGTTGTATACACACACAGACACAATACACACGTGTATACACACATACAAATCACACGTGTATACACACACACAATACACACAGTTGTATATACACACACGCAATACACACAGTTGTATATACACACACACATAATACACACAGTTGTATACACACACACAATACACACAGTTGCATATACACACACACAATACACACAGTTGTATACACACACACACAATACACACCGTTGTATACACACACACACAATACACACAGTTGTGTACACACACACACACAATACACACAGTTGTATATACACACACACAATACACACAGTTGTATACACACACACACAATACACACCGTTGTATACACACACACACAATACACACAGTTGTGTACACACACACACAAAATACACACAGTTGTATATACACACACACAATACACACAGTTGTATACACACACACACAATACATACAGTTGTATACACACACACACACAGATGTATACACACACACACAATACACACAGTTGTCTCTAAAAACACACACAATATACACAGTTGTATATACACACACACACACAATACCCACATTTGTATACACACACACAATACACACAGTTGTATACACACAGACACAATACACACGTGTATGCATACACACAAAACACACGTGCATACACACACACAATACACACAGTTGTATATACACAGACACACAATACACACAGTTGTATATACACACAGTTGTATACACACACATACACAAAACACACAGTTGTATACACACACACACAGTTGTATACACACACACACAATACACACAGTTGTATACACACACACACTATACACACAGTTGTATACACACACAATACACACAGTTGTATGCACGCACACACACATTACACACAGTTGTATACACACACATACACAAAACACACAGTTGTATACACACACACACAGTTGTATATACACACACACAATACACACAGTTGTATATACACACACACACAATACACAAAGTTATATACACACACACAATACACACAGTTGTATACACACACACATAATACACACATTTGTATACACACACACAATACACACAGTTGTATACACACACACAATACACACAGTTGTATACACACACAGACACAATACACACGTGTATACACACACACAAAACGCACGTGTATACACACACACAATACACACAGTTGTATATACACACAGTTGTATCCACACACACACACAATACACACAGTTGTATACACACACACACACACAATACACACAGTTGTATATACACAGACACACAATACACACAGTTGTATATACACACAGTTGTATCCACACACTCACACAATACACACAGTTGTATACACACACACACAGTTGTATACACACACACACACACAGTTGTATACACACACAAACAATACACACAGTTGTATACACACACACACAATAAACACAGTTGTATACACACACATTACACACAGTTGTATACACACTCAATACAAACAGTTGTCTACACACACAATACACACAGTTGTATACACACAGACACAATACACACAGTTGTATGCACACAAACACACAATACACACAGTTGCATATACACAGACACACAATATACACAGTTGTATATACACACAGTTGTATACACACACAAACAATACACACAGTTGTATACACACACACACAATACACACAGTTGTATACACACACAATACACACAGTTGTCTACACACACACACACAATTGTATACACACAGACACAATACACGCAGTTGTATGCACACAAACACACAATACACATAGTTGTATATACACAGACACACAATACACACAGTTGTATATACACACAGTTGTATCCACACACACACAA
This sequence comes from Heterodontus francisci, assembly GCF_036365525.1. Classification (NCBI taxonomy): domain Eukaryota; kingdom Metazoa; phylum Chordata; class Chondrichthyes; order Heterodontiformes; family Heterodontidae; genus Heterodontus; species Heterodontus francisci. The sequence continues at coordinate 544,716 of NW_027141506.1, read as the reverse complement.
TACACACAGTTGTATACACACACAATACACACAGTTGTATGCACGCACACACACAATACACACATCTGTATATACACACACACACAATACACAAAGTTATATACACACACACAATACGCACAGTTGTATACACACACAATACACACTGTTGTATACACACACTCACATTACACACAGTTGTATACACACACACACACATTACACACAGTTGTATATACACACACACACATTACACACTGTTGTATACACACATGCATAATACACACAGTTATATACACGCACACACAATACACACAGTTGTATACACACACACAGAATACACACAGTTGTATATACACACACACACAATACACACAGTTGTATACACACACACAATACACACAGTTGTATACACACACAGACACAATACACACGTGTATACACACACACAAAACACACAGTTGTATACACACACACAATACACACAGTTGTATATACACACAGTTGTATCCACACACACACACAATACACACAGTTGTATACACACACACACACACACAATACACACAGTTGTATATACACAGACAAACAATACACACAGTTGTATATACACACAGTTGTATCCACACACACACACAATACACACAGTTGTATACACACACACACAGTTGTATACACACACACACACACAGTTGTATACACACACAAACAATACACACAGTTGTATACACACACACACACAATAAACACAGTTGTATACACACACAATACACACAGTTGTATGCACGCACACACACAATACACACAGTTGTATACACACACACACACAATACACACAGTTGTATACACACACACGCAATACACACAGTTGTATATACACACACGCAATACACACAGTTGTATATACACACACACAATACACACAGTTGTGTACACACACACACACAATACACACAGTTGTATGCACGCACACACACAATACACACAGTTGTATACACACACACACAATACACACAGTTGTATACACTCACACACACACATTATACACAGTTGTATACACACACAATACACACAGTTGTCTACACACACAATACACACAGTTGTATACACACAGACACAATACACACAGTTGTATGCACACAAACACACAATACACACAGTTGTATATACACACAGTTGTATCCACACACACACCCAATACACACAGTTGTATACACACACAATACACACAGTTGTATATACACACAGTTGTATCCACACACACACCCAATACACACAGTTGTATACACACACACACACACAGTTGTATACACACAGACACAATACACACAGTTGTATGCACACAAACACACAATACACACAGTTGTATATACACACACACACAGTTGTATATATACACACAATACACACAGTTGTATATACACACAGTACACACAGTTGTATACACACACACACACACAATACACACTGTTGTATACACACACAGACACAATACACACAGTTGTATATACACACACACACAATACACACAGTTGTATACACACACACACAATACGCACAGTTGTATATATACACACACAATACACACAGTTGTATACACACACACAATACACACAGTTGTATACACACACAGACACAATACACACGTGTATACACACATACAAATCACACGTGTATTCACACACACAATACACACATTTGTATATACACACACACACAATACACACAGTTGTATACACACACACAATACACACAGTTGTATATACACACACACAATACACACAGTTGTATACACACACACACAATACACACCGTTGTATACACACACACACAATACACACAGTTGTGTACACACACACACACAATACACACAGTTGTATATACACACACACACACATTACGCACAGTTGTATACACGCACACACATTACACACAGTTGTATACACACACACCCAGTTGTATATACACACACAATACACACAGTTGTATATACACACAATACACACAGTTGTACATACACACAGTTGTATACACACACACACAATACGCACAGTTGTATACACACACTCACATTCCACACAGTTGTATACACACACACACACACATTACACACAGTTGTATATACACACACGCAAAATACACACAGTTGTATACACACACACACAATACACATAGTTGCATCCACCACTCAGGATAGGAAAGGGCTCTGATGAGGAGCCACCTTGTTGAATTGTGCCTTTCATATTGTCATGGAATGAGGTGATGATACTTAGTAGCTTTGGTGGACATCCGATCTTTTCTAGTAGTCTGAAGAGACCACGTCTGCTGACGAGGTCAAAGGCTTTGGTGAGATCAATGAAAGCAATGTAGAGGGGCATCTGTTGTTCACGGCATTTCTCCTGTATCTTTCCTATCCTGAGTGGTGTGAAACAGGGCTGTGTTCTCGCACCCACACTTTTTGGGATTTTCTTCTCCCTGCTGCTTTCACATGCGTTCAAATCCTCTGAAGAAGGAATTTTCCTCCACACAAGATCAGGGGGCAGGTTGTTCAACCTTGCCCGTCTAAGAGCGAAGTCCAAAGTACGGAAAGTCCTCATCAGAGAACTCCTCTTTGCTGACGATGCTGCTTTAACATCTCACACTGAAGAATGCCTGCAGAGTCTCATCGACAGGTTTGCGTCTGCCTGCAATGAATTTGGCCTAACCATCAGCCTCAAGAAAACGAACATCATGGGGCAGGATGTCAGAAATGCTCCATCCATCAATATTGGCGACCACGCTCTGGAAGTGGTTCAAGAGTTCACCTACCTAGGCTCAACTATCACCAGTAACCTGTCTCTAGATGCAGAAATCAACAAGCGCATGGGTAAGGCTTCCACTGCTATGTCCAGACTGGCCAAGAGAGTGTGGGAAAATGGCGCACTGACACGGAACACAAAAGTCCGAGTGTATCAGGCCTGTGTCCTCAGTACCTTGCTCTACGGCAGCGAGGCCTGGACAACGTATGCCAGCCAAGAGCGACGTCTCAATTCATTCCATCTTCGCTGCCTTCGGAGAATACTTGGCATCAGGTGGCAGGACTATATCTCCAACACAGAAGTCCTTGAAGCGGCCAACACCCCCAGCTTATACACACTACTGAGTCAGCGGCGCTTGAGATGGCTTGGCCATGTGAGCCGCATGGAAGATGGCAGGATCCCCAAAGACACATTGTACAGCGAGCTCGCCACTGGTATCAGACCCACCGGCCGTCCATGTCTCCGTTATAAAGACGTCTGCAAACGCGACATGAAATCGTGTGACATTGATCACAAGTCGTGGGAGTCAGTTGCCAGCATTCGCCAGAGCTGGCGGGCAGCCATAAAGACAGGGCTAAATTGTGGCGAGTCGAAGAGACTTAGTAGTTGGCAGGAAAAAAGACAGAGGCGCAAGGGGAGAGCCTACTGTGCAACAGCCCCAACAAACAAATTTCTCTGCAGCACCTGTGGAAGAGCCTGTCACTCCAGAATTGGCCTTTATAGCCACTCCAGGCGCTGCTTCACAAACCACTGACCACCTCCAGGCGCGTATCCATTGTCTCTCGAGATAAGGAGGCCCAAAAGGATCCACACACACACAATACACACAGTTGTATATACACACTCACATTACACACTCTTGTATACACACACACACATTACACACAGTTGTAAATACACACACGCACAATACACACAGTTGTATACACACACACACAATACACATAGTTGTATCCACACACACACAAAACACACAGTTGTATACACACACACAATACACACTGTTGTATACACACACAGACACAATACACACGTGTATACACACATACAAATCACACGTGTATACACACACACAATACACACAGTTGTATATACACACACGCAATACACACAGTTGTATATACACACACACATAATACACACAGTTGTATACACACACACAATACACACAGTTGCATATACACACACACAATACACACAGTTGTATACACACACACACAATACACACCGTTGTATACACACACACACAATACACACAGTTGTGTACACACACACACACAATACACACAGTTGTATATACACACACACAATACACACAGTTGTATACACACACACACAATACACACCGTTGTATACACACACACACAATACACACAGTTGTGTACACACACACACAAAATACACACAGTTGTATATACACACACACAATACACACAGTTGTATACACACACACACACAATACATACAGTTGTATATACACACACACACAGATGTATACACACACACACAATACACACAGTTGTCTCTAAAAATACACACAATATACACAGTTGTATATACACACACACACACAATACCCACATTTGTATACACACACACAATACACACAGTTGTATACACACAGACACAATACACACGTGTATGCATACACACAAAGCACACGTGCATACACACACACAATACACACAGTTGTATATACACAGACACACAATACACACAGTTGTATATACACACAGTTGTATACACACACATACACAAAACACACAGTTGTATACACACACACACAGTTGTATACACACACACACAATACACACAGTTGTATACACACACACACTATACACACAGTTGTATACACACACAATACACACAGTTGTATGCACGCACACACACATTACACACAGTTGTATATACACACACACAATACACACAGTTGTATATACACACACACACAATACACAAAGTTATATACACACACACAATACACACAGTTGTATACACACACACATAATACACACATTTGTATACACACACACAATACACACAGTTGTATACACACACACAATACACACAGTTGTATACACACACAGACACAATACACAAGTGTATACACACACACAAAACGCACGTGTATACACACACACAATACACACAGTTGTATATACACACAGTTGTATCCACACACACACACAATACACACAGTTGTATACACACACACACACACAATACACACAGTTGTATATACACAGACACACAATACACACAGTTGTATATACACACAGTTGTATCCACACACACACACAATACACACAGTTGTATACACACACACACAGTTGTATACACACACACACACACAGTTGTATACACACACAAACAATACACACAGTTGTATACACACACACACAATAAACACAGTTGTATACACACACAATACACACAGTTGTATGCACGCACACACACAATACACACAGTTGTATACACACACACACACAATACACACAGTTGTATACACACACACGCAATACACACAGTTGTATATACACACACGCAATACACACAGTTGTATATACACACACACAATACACACAGTTGTGTACACACACACACACAATACACACAGTTGTATGCACGCACACACACAATACACACAGTTGTATACACACACACAGAATACACACAGTTGTATACACTCACTCACACACATTATACACAGTTGTATACACACACAATACACACAGTTGTCTACACACACAATACACACAGTTGTATACACACAGACACAATACACACAGTTGTATGCACACAAACACACAATACACACAGTTGTATATACACAGACACACAATACACACAGTTGTATATACACACAGTTGTATCCACACACACACCAATACACACAGTTGTATACACACACACACACACACAGTTGTATACACACAGACACAATACACACAGTTGTATGCACACAAACACACAATACACACAGTTGTATATACACACACACACAGTTGTATATACACACACAATACACACAGTTGTATATACACACAATACACACAGTTGTATACACACACACACACACAATACACACTGTTGTATACACACACAGACACAATACACACAGTTGTATATACACACACACACACAATACACACAGTTGTATACACACACACACAATACGCACAGTTGTATATATACACACACAATACACACAGTTGTATACACACACACAATACACACAGTTGTATACACACACAGACACAAAACACACGTGTATACACACATACAAATCACACGTGTATTCACACACACAATACACACATTTGTATATACACACACACACAATACACACAGTTGTATACACACACACAATACACACAGTTGTATATACACACACACAATACACACAGTTGTATACACACACACACAATACACACCGTTGTATACACACACACACAATACACACAGTTGTGTACACACACACACACAATACACACAGTTGTATATACACACACACACACATTATGCACAGTTGTATACACGCACACACATTACACACAGTTGTATACACACACACCCAGTTGTATATACACACACAATACACACAGTTGTATGTACACACAATACACACAGTTGTACATACACACAGTTGTATACACACACACACAATACGCACAGTTGTATACACACACTCACATTACACACAGTTGTATACACACACACACACACATTACACACAGTTGTATATACACACACGCAAAATACACACAGTTGTATACACACACACACAATACACATAGTTGCATCCACACACACACAATACACACAGTTGTATATACACACTCACATTACACACTGTTGTATACACACACACACATTACACACAGTTGTAAATACACACACGCACAATACACACAGTTGTATACACACACACACAATACACATAGTTGTATCCACACACACACAATACACACAGTTGTATATACACACACACAAAACACACAGTTGTATACACACACACAATACACACTGTTGTATACACACACAGACACAATACACACGTGTATACACACATACAAATCACACGTGTATACACACACACAATACACACAGTTGTATATACACACACGCAATACACACAGTTGTATATACACACACACATAATACACACAGTTGTATACACACACACAATACACACAGTTGCATATACACACACACAATACACACAGTTGTATACACACACACACAATACACACCGTTGTATACACACACACACAATACACACAGTTGTGTACACACACACACACAATACACACAGTTGTATATACACACACACAATGCACACAGTTGTATACACACACACACACAATACACACCGTTGTATACACACACACACAATACACACAGTTGTGTACACACACACACAAAATACACACAGTTGTATATACACACACACAATACACACAGTTGTATACACACACACACACAATACATACAGTTGTATACACACACACAGATGTATACACACACACACAATACACACAGTTGTCTCTAAAAACACACACAATATACACAGTTGTATATACACACACACACACAATACCCACATTTGTATACACACACACAATACACACAGTTGTATACACACAGACACAATACACACGTGTATGCATACACACAAAACACACGTGCATACACACACACAATACACACAGTTGTATATACACAGACACACAATACACACAGTTGTATATACACACAGTTGTATACACACACATACACAAAACACACAGTTGTATACACACACACACAGTTGTATACACACACACACAATACACACAGTTGTATACACACACACACTATACACACAGTTGTATACACACACAATACACACAGTTGTATGCACGCACACACACATTACACACAGTTGTATATACACACACACAATACACACAGTTGTATATACACACACACAATACACACAGTTGTATATACACACACACACAATACACAAAGTTATATACACACACACACAATACACACAGTTGTATACACACACACATAATACACACATTTGTATACACACACACAATACACACAGTTGTATACACACACACAATACACACAGTTGTATACACACACAGACACAATACACACGTGTATACACACACACAAAACGCACGTGTATACACACACACAATACACACAGTTGTATATACACACAGTTGTATCCACACACACACACAATACACACAGTTGTATCCACACAGACACACAATACACACAGTTGTATATACACACAGTTGTATCCACACACACACACAATACACCCAGTTGTATACACACACACACAGTTGTATACACACACACACACACAGTTGTATACACACACAAACACTACACACAGTTGTATACACACACACACAATAAACACAGTTGTATACACACACAATACACACAGTTGTATGCACGCACACACACAATACACACAGTTGTATACACACACACACACAATACACACAGTTGTATACACACACACGCAATACACACAGTTGTATATACACACACGCAATACACACAGTTGTATATACACACACACAATACACACAGTTGTGTACACACACACACACAATACACACAGTTGTATGCACGCACACACACAATACACACAGTTGTATACACACACACAATACACACAGTTGTATACACTCACACACACACATTATACACAGTTGTATACACACACAATACACACAGTTGTCTACACACACAATACACACAGTTGTATACACACAGACACAATACACACAGTTGTATGCACACAAACACACAATACACACAGTTGTATATACACAGACACACAATACACACAGTTGTATATACACACAGTTGTATCCATACACACACCCAATACACACAGTTGTATACACACACACACACACAGTTGTATACACACAGACACAATACACACAGTTGTATGCACACAAACACACAATACACACAGTTGTATACACACACACACACAGTTGTATATACACACACAATACACACAGTTGTATATACACACAATACACACAGTTGTATACACACTCACACACACACACACAATACACACTGTTGTATACACACACAGACACAATACACACAGTTGTATATACACACACACACAATACACACAGTTGTATACACACACACACAATACGCACAGTTGTATACACACACACAATACACACAGTTGTATACACACACAGACACAATACACACGTGTATACACACATACAAATCACACGTGTATTCACACACACAATACACACAGTTGTATATACACACACACACAATACACACAGTTGTATACACACACACAATACACACAGTTGTATATACACACACACAATACACACAGTTGTATACACACACACACAATACACACCGTTGTATACACACACACACAATACACACAGTTGTGTACACACACACACACAATACACACAGTTGTATATACACACACACACACATTACGCACAGTTGTATACATGCACACACATTACACACAGTTGTATACACACACACCCAGTTGTATATACACACACAATACACACAGTTGTATATACACACAATACACACAGTTGTATACACACACACACACAATACACACTGTTGTATACACACACAGACACAATACACACAGTGGTATATACACACACACACAATACACACAGTTGTATACACACACACACAATACTCACAGTTGTATATATACACACACAATACACACAGTTGTATACACACACACAATACACACAGTTGTATACACACACAGACACAATACACACGTGTATACACACATACAAATCACACATGTATTCACACACACAATACACACATTTGTATATACACACACACACAATACACACAGTTGTATACACACACACAATACACACAGTTGTATATACACACACACAATACACACAGTTGTATACACACACACACACAATACACACCGTTGTATACACACACACACAATACACACAGTTGTGTACACACACACACACAATACACACAGTTGTATATACACACACACACACATTACGCACAGTTGTATACACGCACACACATTACACACAGTTGTATACACACACACCCAGTTGTATATACACACACAATACACACAGTTGTATATACACACAATACACACAGTTGTACATACACACAGTTGCATACACACACACACAATACGCACAGTTGTATACACACACTCACATTACACACAGTTGTATACACACACACACACACATTACACACAGTTGTATATACACACACACTCACATTACACACAGTTGTATACACACACACACACACATTACACACAGTTGTATATACACACACGCAAAATACACACAGTTGTATACACACACACACAATACACATAGTTGCATCCACACACACACAATACACACAGTTGTATATACACACTCACATTACACACTCTTGTATACACACACACACATTACACACAGTTGTAAATACACACACGCACAATACACACAGTTGTATACACACACACACAATACACATAGTTGTATCCACACACACACAATACACACAGTTGTATATACACACACACAAAACACACAGTTGTATACACACACACAATACACACTGTTGTATACACACACAGACACAATACACACGTGTATACACACATACAAATCACACGTGTATACACACACACAATACACACAGTTGTATATACACACACGCAATACACACAGTTGTATATACACACACACATAATACACACAGTTGTATACACACACACACAATACACACAGTTGCATATACACACACACAATACACACAGTTGTATACACACACACACAATACACACCGTTGTATACACACACACACAATACACACAGTTGTGTACACACACACACACAATACACACAGTTGTATATACACACACACAATACACACAGTTGTATACACACACACACAATACAGACCGTTGTATACACACACACACAATACACACAGTTGTGTACACACACACACAAAATACACACAGTTGTATATACACACACACAATACACACAGTTGTATACACACACACACACAATACATACAGTTGTATACACACACACACACAGATGTATACACACACACACAATACACACAGTTGTCTCTAAAAACACACACAATATACACAGTTGTATATACACACACACACACAATACCCACATTTGTATACACACACACAATACACACAGTTGTATACACACAGACACAATACACACGTGTATGCATACACACAAAACACACGTGCATACACACACACAATACACACAGTTGTATATACACAGACACACAATACACACAGTTGTATATACACACAGTTGTATACACACACATACACAAAACACACAGTTGTATACACACACACAGTTGTATACACACACACACAATACACACAGTTGTATACACACACACACTATACACACAGTTGTATACACACACAATACACACAGTTGTATGCACGCACACACACATTACACACAGTTGTATATACACACACACAATACACACAGTTGTATATACACACACACACAATACACAAAGTTATATACACACACACAATACACACAGTTGTATACACACACACATAATACACACATTTGTATACACACACACAATACACAGTTGTATACACACACACAATACACACAGTTGTATACACACACAGACACAATACACATGTGTATACACACACACAAAACGCACGTGTATACACACACACAATACACACAGTTGTATATACACACAGTTGTATCCACACACACACACAATACACACAGTTGTATACACACACACACACACAATACACACAGTTGTATATACACAGACACACAATACACACAGTTGTATATACACACAGTTGTATCCACACACACACACAATACACACAGTTGTATCCACACACACACACAATACACACAGTTGTATACACACACACACAGTTGTATACACACACACACACAGTTGTATACACACACAAACAATACACACAGTTGTATACACACACACACAATAAACACAGTTGTATACACACACAATACACACAGTTGTATGCACGCACACACACAATACACACAGTTGTATACACACACACACACACAATACACACAGTTGTATACACACACACGCAATACACACAGTTGTATATACACACACGCAATACACACAGTTGTATATACACACACACAATACACACAGTTGTGTACACACACACACACAATACACATAGTTGTATGCACGCACACACACAATACACACAGTTGTATACACACACACAATACACACAGTTGTATACACTCACACACACACATTATACACAGTTGTATACACACACAATACACACAGTTGTCTACACACACAATACACACAGTTGTATACACACAGACACAATACACACAGTTGTATGCACACAAACACACAATACACACAGTTGTATATACACAGACACACAATACACACAGTTGTATATACACACAGTTGTATCCATACACACACCCAATACACACAGTTGTATACACACACACACACACAGTTGTATACACACAGACACAATACACACAGTTGTATGCACACAAACACACAATACACACAGTTGTATACACACACACACAGTTGTATATACACACACAATACACACAGTTGTATATACACACAATACACACAGTTGTATACGCACACACACACAATACACACTGTTGTATACACACACAGACACAATACACACAGTTGTATATACACACACACACAATACACACAGTTGTATACACACACACACAATACGCACAGTTGTATATATACACACACAATACACACAGTTGTATACACACACACAATACACACAGTTGTATACACACACAGACACAATACACACGTGTATACACACATACAAATCACACGTGTATTCACACACACAATACACACAGTTGTATATACACACACACACAATACACACAGTTGTATACACACACACAATACACACAGTTGTATACACACACACACAATACACACCGTTGTATACACACACACACAATACACACAGTTGTGTACACACACACACACAATACACACAGTTGTATATACACACACACACACATTACGCACAGTTGTATACACGCACACACATTACACACAGTTGTATACACACACACCCAGTTGTATATACACACACAATACACACAGTTGTATATACACACAATACACACAGTTGTACATACACACAGTTGTATACACACACACACAATACGCACAGTTGTATACACACACTCACATTACACACAGTTGTATACACACACACACACACATTACACACAGTTGTATATACACACACGCAAAATACACACAGTTGTATACACACACACACAATACACATAGTTGCATCCACACACACACAATACACACAGTTGTATATACACACTCACATTACACACAGTTGTATACACACACACACTAATTACACACAGTTGTAAATACACACACGCACAATACACACAGTTGTATACACACACACACAATACACATAGTTGTATCCACACACACACAATACACACAGTTGTATATACACACACACAAAACACACAGTTGTATACACACACACAATACAGACTGTTGTATACACACACAGACACAATACACACGTGTATACACACATACAAATCACACGTGTATATACACACACAATACACACAGTTGTATATACACACACACACAATACACACAGTTGTATACACACACACATAATACACACATTTGTATACACACACACAATACACACAGTTGTATACACACACAATACACACAGTTGTCTACACACACAATACACACAGTTGTATACACACAGACACAATACACACAGTTGTATATACACAGACACACAATACACACAGTTGTATATACACACAGTTGTATCCACACACACACCCAATACACACAGTTGTATACACACACACACACAGTTGTATACACACACACACAGTTGTATACACACAGACACAATACACACAGTTGTATGCACACAAACACACAATACACACAGTTGTATACACACACACACACAGTTGTATATACACACACAATACACACAGTTGTATATACACACAATACACACAGTTGTATACACACACACACACACAATACACACTGTTGTATACACACACAGACACAATACACACAGTTGTATATACACACACACACACACACAGTTGTATACACACAGACACAATACACACAGTTGTATGCACACACACACACAATACACACAGTTGTATACACACACACACACAATGCACACAGTTGTATACACACTCAATGCACACAGTTGTATACACACAGACACAATACACACAGTTGTATGCACACGCACACAAAATACACACAGTTGTATATACACACAGACACAATACACACGTGTATACACACATACAAATCACACGTGTATTCACACACACAATACACACAGTTGTATATACACACACACACAATACACACAGTTGTATACACACACACAATACACACAGTTGTATATACACACACACAATACACACAGTTGTATACACACACACACAATACACACCGTTGTATACACACACACACACAATACACACAGTTGTGTACACACACACACACAATACACACAGTTGTATATACACACACACATTACACACAGTTGTATACACGCACACACCTTACACACAGTTGTATACACGCACACACATTACACACATTTGTATATACACACACACACAGTTGTATATACACACACAATACACACAGTTGTATATACACACAATACACACAGTTGTATACACACACACACACACAATACACACTGTTGTATACACACACAGACACAATACATACAGTTGTATATACACACACAATACACACAGTTGTATACACACACACACAATACACACAGTTGTATACACACACACAATACACACAGTTGTATATATACACACACACAATACACACAGTTGTATACACACACAGACACAATACACATGTGTATACACACACACAATACACACAGTTGTATACACACACACAATACACACAGTTGTATATACACACACACATTACACACAGTTGTATATACACACACACACAATACACACAGTTGTAATTACATGCACAATACACACAGTTGTATATACACACACAATACACATAGTTGTTTGTACACACACACAATACACACAGCTGTATACACACAGACACATTACACACAGTTGTATACACACACACAATACACACAGTTGTATATACACACACACAATACACACAGTTGTATGCACACACACACACAATACACACAGTTGTATACACACACACACACAATGCACACAGTTGTATACACACACAATGCACACAGTTGTATACACACAGACACAATACACACAGTTGTATGCACACGCACACAAAATACACACAGTTGTATATACACACAGACACAATACACACGTGTATACACACATACAAATCACACGTGTATTCACACACACAATACACACAGTTGTATATACACACACACACAATACACACAGTTGTATACACACACACAATATACACAGTTGTATATACACACACACAATACACACAGTTGTATACACACACACACAATACACACCGTTGTATACACACACACACAATACACACAGTTGTGCACACACACACACACAATACACACAGTTGTATATACACACACACATTACACACAGTTGTATACACGCACACACATTACACACAGTTGTATATACACACACAATACACACAGTTGTATATACACACAATACACACAGTTGTATACACACACACACACACATTACACACTGTTGTATGCACACACAGACACAATACACACTGTTGTATATACACACACACACAATACACACAGTTGTATACACACACACACAATACACACAGTTGTATACACACACACAATACACACAGTTGTATATATACACACACACAATACACACAGTTGTATACACACACAGACACAATACACACGTGTATACACACATACAAATCACACGTGTATTCACACACACAATACACACAGTTGTATATACACACACACACAATACACACAGTTGTATACACACACACAATACACACAGTTGTATACACACACACACAATACACACCGTTGTATACACACACACACAATACACACAGTTGTGTACACACACACACACAATACACACAGTTGTATATACACACACACACACATTACGCACAGTTGTATACACGCACACACATTACACACAGTTGTATACACACACACCCAGTTGTATATACACACACAATACACACAGTTGTATATACACACAATACACACAGTTGTACATACACACAGTTGTATACACACACACACAATACGCACAGTTGTATACACACACTCACATTACACACAGTTGTATACACACACACACACACATTACACACAGTTGTATATACACACACGCAAAATACACACAGTTGTATACACACACACACAATACACATAGTTGCATCCACACACACACAATACACACAGTTGTATATACACACTCACATTACACACAGTTGTATACACACACACACTAATTACACACAGTTGTAAATACACACACGCACAATACACACAGTTGTATACACACACACACAATACACATAGTTGTATCCACACACACACAATACACACAGTTGTATATACACACACACAAAACACACAGTTGTATACACACACACAATACAGACTGTTGTATACACACACAGACACAATACACACGTGTATACACACATACAAATCACACGTGTATATACACACACAATACACACAGTTGTATATACACACACACACAATACACACAGTTGTATACACACACACATAATACACACATTTGTATACACACACACAATACACACAGTTGTATACACACACAATACACACAGTTGTCTACACACACAATACACACAGTTGTATACACACAGACACAATACACACAGTTGTATATACACAGACACACAATACACACAGTTGTATATACACACAGTTGTATCCACACACACACCCAATACACACAGTTGTATACACACACACACACAGTTGTATACACACACACACAGTTGTATACACACAGACACAATACACACAGTTGTATGCACACAAACACACAATACACACAGTTGTATACACACACACACACAGTTGTATATACACACACAATACACACAGTTGTATATACACACAATACACACAGTTGTATACACACACACACACACAATACACACTGTTGTATACACACACAGACACAATACACACAGTTGTATATACACACACACACACACACAGTTGTATACACACAGACACAATACACACAGTTGTATGCACACACACACACAATACACACAGTTGTATACACACACACACACAATGCACACAGTTGTATACACACTCAATGCACACAGTTGTATACACACAGACACAATACACACAGTTGTATGCACACGCACACAAAATACACACAGTTGTATATACACACAGACACAATACACACGTGTATACACACATACAAATCACACGTGTATTCACACACACAATACACACAGTTGTATATACACACACACACAATACACACAGTTGTATACACACACACAATACACACAGTTGTATATACACACACACAATACACACAGTTGTATACACACACACACAATACACACCGTTGTATACACACACACACACAATACACACAGTTGTGTACACACACACACACAATACACACAGTTGTATATACACACACACATTACACACAGTTGTATACACGCACACACCTTACACACAGTTGTATACACGCACACACATTACACACATTTGTATATACACACACACACAGTTGTATATACACACACAATACACACAGTTGTATATACACACAATACACACAGTTGTATACACACACACACACACAATACACACTGTTGTATACACACACAGACACAATACATACAGTTGTATATACACACACAATACACACAGTTGTATACACACACACACAATACACACAGTTGTATACACACACACAATACACACAGTTGTATATATACACACACACAATACACACAGTTGTATACACACACAGACACAATACACATGTGTATACACACACACAATACACACAGTTGTATACACACACACAATACACACAGTTGTATATACACACACACATTACACACAGTTGTATATACACACACACACAATACACACAGTTGTAATTACATGCACAATACACACAGTTGTATATACACACACAATACACATAGTTGTTTGTACACACACACAATACACACAGCTGTATACACACAGACACATTACACACAGTTGTATACACACACACAATACACACAGTTGTATATACACACACACAATACACACAGTTGTATGCACACACACACACAATACACACAGTTGTATACACACACACACACAATGCACACAGTTGTATACACACACAATGCACACAGTTGTATACACACAGACACAATACACACAGTTGTATGCACACGCACACAAAATACACACAGTTGTATATACACACAGACACAATACACACGTGTATACACACATACAAATCACACGTGTATTCACACACACAATACACACAGTTGTATATACACACACACACAATACACACAGTTGTATACACACACACAATATACACAGTTGTATATACACACACACAATACACACAGTTGTATACACACACACACAATACACACCGTTGTATACACACACACACAATACACACAGTTGTGCACACACACACACACAATACACACAGTTGTATATACACACACACATTACACACAGTTGTATACACGCACACACATTACACACAGTTGTATATACACACACAATACACACAGTTGTATATACACACAATACACACAGTTGTATACACACACACACACACATTACACACTGTTGTATGCACACACAGACACAATACACACTGTTGTATATACACACACACACAATACACACAGTTGTATACACACACACACAATACACACAGTTGTATACACACACACAATACACACAGTTGTATATATACACACACACAATACACACAGTTGTATACACACACAGACACAATACACACGTGTATACACACACACAAACACACAGTTGTATACACACACACAATACACACAGTTGTATATACACACACACATTACACACAGTTGTATATACACACACACACAATACACACAGTTGTATATACATGCACAATACACACAGTTGTATATACACACACAATACACATAGTTGTTTGTACACACACACAATACACACAGTTGTATATACACACACAATACACACGTTTGTATACACACACAGACACAATACACACGTGTATACACACACACAATACACACGTGTATACACACACACACACACACAATACACACAGTTGTATATACACAGACACACAATACACACAGTTGTATATACACACACACACAATACACACAGTTGTATATACACACACGCAATACACACAGTTGTATACACACACACGCAATACACACAGTTGTATATACACACACACACAATACACACAGTTGTATGCACACACACACACAATTCACACAGTTGTATACACACACACACAATACGCACAGTTGTATACACACACACGCAATACACACAGTTGTATATACACACACGCAATACACACAGTTGTATAGACACACACACACAATACACACAGTTGTGTACACACACACACACAATACACTCAGTTGTATACACACACACACAATACACACAGTTGTATACACACGCATGCAATACACACAGTTGTATACACATACACAATACACACTGTAGTGTACACACACAGACACAATACACACGTGTATACACACACACAAAACACACGTGTATACACACACACAATACACACAGTTGTATATACACAGACACACAATACATACAGTTGTATATACACACACTCAATACACACAGTTGTATACACACACACAATACACACAGTTGTATATATACACACACAATACACACAGTTGTATACACTTACTCACAATACACATAGTTGTATACACACACACACAATACACAGTTGTGTACACACACACAGACAATACACACAGTTGTATACACACTCACACAATACACACAGTTGTATATGCACACACACACAATACACACGGTTGTATACACACACACAATACACACAGTTGTGTACACACACATACACATTACACCCAGTTGTATATACACACACAATACACACAGTTGTATACACACACAGACACAATACACACAGTTGTCTATACACACACACACAATACACACAGTTGTATACACACACAGACACAATACACACAGTTGTATACACACACACACACAATACACACAGTTGTATATACACACACACACACAATACACACAGTTGTATACACACACACACAATACACACAGTTGTATACACACACAGACACAATACACACAGTTGTCGATACACACACACACAATACACACAGTTGTATACACACACAGACACAATACACACGTGTACACACACACACAATACACACAGTTGTATACACACACACACAATACACACAGTTGTATACACACACACGCAATACACACAGTTGTATATACACACACGCAATACACACAGTTGTATAGACACACACACAATACACACAGTTGTATATACACACACACACATTACACACAGTTGTATATACACACACACACAATACACACAGTTGTATATGCACACACAATACACACAGTTGTATATATACACACACACACAATACACATATTTGTTTGTACACACACACACAATACACACAGTTGTACACACACACACAATACACACAGTTGTATACACACTCACACAATACACACAGTTGTATTTACACACACACACAATACACACAGTTGTATACACACACAGACACAATACACACGTGTATACACACACACAATACACACGTGTATACACACACACACAATACACACAGTTGTATATACACAGACACACAATACACACAGTTGTATATACACACACACACAATACACACAGTTGTATACACACACACACGCAATACACACAGTTGTATATACACACACGCAATACACACAGTTGTATATACACACACACACAATACACACAGTTGTGTACACACACACACAATACACACAGTTGTATACACACACACACAATACACACCTGTATACGCACACACACAATACACACAGTTGTACATACACACACACACAGTACACACAATTGTATGCACACAGACACACAATGCACACAGTTGTATACACTCACACACACAATACACACAGTTGTATACACACACACACAATACACACAGTTGTATATATACACAAACACAATACACACAGTTGTATACACACACACAAAACACACAGTAGTGTTCACACACAGACACAATACACACGTGTATACACACACACAAAACACACGTGTATACACACATACAATACACACAGTTGTATAATCACAGACACACAATACACACAGTTGTATATACACACACACAATACACACAGTTGTATACACACACACAATACACACAGTTGTATATACACACACACAATACACACAGTTGTATATACACACACAATACACACAGTTATATACACACACTCACAATACACACAGTTGTATATATACACACAGACAATACACACTGTTGTATACACACACGCACAATACACACAGTTGTATACACACACACACACATTACACACAGTTGCATATACACACACACACAATACACACAGTTGTATACACACACACACACAATACACACAGTTGTATACACACACACACACACAATACACACAGTTGTATATGCACACACACACACATTACACACAGTTGTATACACACACAGACACAATACACACGTGAACACACACACACAATACACACAGTTGTATACACACACACACAATACACACAGTTGTATACACACACACACAATACACACAGTTGTATATACACACGCACACACAATACACACAGTTGTATACACACACACACAATACACACAGTTGTATACACACACAGACACAATACACACAGTTGTCTATACACACACACACAATACACACAGTTGTATACACACACAGACACAATACACACGTGTACACACACACACAATACACACAGTTGTATACACACACACACAATACACACAGTTGTATACACACACACGCAATACACACAGTTGTATATACACACACGCAATACACACAGTTGTATAGACACACACACAATACACACAGTTGTATATACACACACACACAGTTGTATATACACACACACACAATACACACAGTTGTATATGCACACACAATACACACAGTTGTATATATACACACACACACAATACACATATTTGTTTGTACACACACACACAATACACACAGTTGTATACACACACACAATACACACAGTTGTATACACACTCACACAATACACACAGTTGTATTTACACACACACACACAATACACACAGTTGTATACACACACAGACACAATACACACGTGTATACACACACACAATACACACGTGTATACACACACACACAATACACACAGTTGTATATACACAGACACACAATACACACAGTTGTATATACACACACACACAATACACACAGTTGTATACACACACACGCAATACACACAGTTGTATATACACACACGCAATACACACAGTTGTATATACACACACACACAATACACACAGTTGTGTACACACACACACAATACACACAGTTGTATACACACACACACAATACACACCTGTATACGCACACACACAATACACACAGTTGTACATACACACACAGTACACACAATTGTATGCACACAGACACACAATGCACACAGTTGTATACACTCACACACACAATACACACAGTTGTATACACACACACACAATACACACAGTTGTATATATACACACACACAATACACACAGTTGTATACACACACACAAAACACACAGTAGTGTTCACACACAGACACAATACACACGTGTATACACACACACAAAACACACGTGTATACACACATACAATACACACAGTTGTATAATCACAGACACACAATACACACAGTTGTATATACACACACACAATACACACAGTTGTATACACACACACAATACACACAGTTGTATATACACACACACAATACACACAGTTATATACACACACTCACAATACACACAGTTGTATATATACACACAGACAATACACACTGTTGTATACACACACGCACAATACACACAGTTGTATACACACACACACACACACATTACACACAGTTGCATATACACACACACACAATACACACAGTTGTATATACACACACACACAATACACACAGTTGTATACACACACACACACACAATACACACAGTTGTATATGCACACACACACACATTACACACAGTTGTATATACACACACACAATACACACAGTTGTATACATACACATCACAATAAACACAGTTGTATACACACACAGACACAATACACACAGTTGTATACACACACAATACACACAGTTGTATACACACACACACAATACACACAGTTGTATGTGCACACAGACACAATACACACAGTTGTATATACACTCACACACACATTACACACAATTGTTTGTACACACACACACAATACACACAGTTGTATACACACACACACAATACACACAGTTGTATACGCACACACACAATACACATAGTTGTATATACACACACACAATACACACAGTTGTATATACACACACACACAATACACACAGTTGTATATACACACACACAATACACACAGTTTTATACACACACAGACACAATACACACGTGTATACACACACACAATACACACAGTTGTATACACACACAGACACAATACACACGTGTATACACACACACAATACACACGTGTATACACACAGTTGTATATACACAGACACAATACACACAGTTGTATACACACAGACACAATACACACGTGTATACACACACACAATACACACGTGTATACTCACACACAATACACACAGTTGTATATACACAGACACACAATACACACAGTTGTATATAGACAGACACACAATACACACAGTTGTATACACACACACACAATACACACGGTTGTATACACACACACGCAATACACACAGTTGTATATACACACACACACTACACACAGTTGTATACACACAGTTGTATACACACACACACAATACACACAGTTGTGTACACACACACACACAATACACACAGTTGTATACACACACACAATACACACAGTTGTATATACACACACATAATACACACAGTTGTATGCACACACACACAATACACTCAGTTGTATACACGCAATACACACAGTTGTATATGTACACACACACAATACACACAGTTGTATACAGACACACACACACACTACACACAGTTGTATACACACACAATATACACAGTTGTATGCACACACAGACACAATACACACAGTTGTATATACACACACAGACAATGCACACAGTTATGGACAACCACAGACACAATACACAGTTGTATATACACACACAGACAATACACACAGTTACATACAAACACAGATGCAATACACACAGTTGTATATACACACACAGTTGTATACACACACAGACTCAATATATACAGTTGTATATACACAGACACATAAACAATACACACAGTTGTATATATACAGACACACACACAATGCACACAGTTGTATATATACGGACTAATGCAATACACACAGTTGTATATGTACACACACACAATACACACAGTTGTATACAGACACACACACACACTACACACAGTTGTATACACACACACACAATATACACAGTTGTATGCACACACAGACACAATACACACAGTTGTATATACACACACAGACAATGCACACAGTTATGGACAAACACAGACACAATACACAGTTGTATATACACACACAGACAATACACACAGTTACATACAAACACAGATGCAATACACATAGTTGTATATACACACACAGTTGTATACACACACAGACTCAATATATACAGTTGTATATACACAGACACATAAACAATACACACAGTTGTATATATACAGACACACACACAATGCACACAGTTGTATATATACGGACTAATGCAATACACACAGTTGTATATGCAGACACACACACAATGCACACAGTTGTATGTACACAACACACACAATTGTATATATACACACAAACACACAATATACACAGTTGTATATACACAGCCACGAACACAGTAGTATATACACACACACACATACAATACACACAGCTGTATATATACAGAAACTCAGACACAATACATACCATTGTACACACACACACAGACCCACACTCTCACATTCACTCTCTCACACACACACCACACAATTACACACCTTTGTATATACTCACACACAGTCTCACACACACACACTCTCACACACACAGACTCACACACTCTCTCTCACACACACCATTGTATATACTCACACACAGTCTCACACACACACACTCTCACACACACAGACTCACACACTCTCTCTCACACACACCATTGTACATACTCACACACAGTTTCACACTCACACACACACACAGTCTCACACTCACTCTTTCTCACACATTCACTCTCTCCCATACACACCATTGTTTGTACTCACACACAGTCTCACACTCACACACACACAATACACACCATTGTTTTATACACACACACTCACACACAGTCTCACACTCACGAACAGTCTCACACACTCACACACATTCTCACACAATCATGCTCACACACACACAGTTTCACACTCACAAACAGTCTCACACACACACACAGTCTCACACACACACACAGTCTCACACTCACACACAGTCTCACACACACACACACTCACTCTCTCATGCACACTCACACACAATCACACACACACAGTCTCACACTCACACACAGTCTCACACACACACTCAGTCTCACACACACACTCAGTCTCACACACACACACACACTCACTCTCTCATGCACACTCACACACAATCACACACACACAGTCTCACACTCACACACAGTCTCACACTGACACACTCTCTCACAGTCTCACACTCACACACACTCTCACTCTCACACACATACACACAAACACACACTCTCACACTCACACACAGTCTCACACTCACACACACTCTCACTCTCACACACATACACACAAACACACTCTCTCACACTCACACACAATCAGACGCGCGCACACACACACACACACACACAGAAAGGACTCGGGAACCAGTAAATGTACAAACTTTATTTCCCTGCCACCAACAATAAAAACACGCAGCCCGTCAAAAATCGCAGACGCACGAGAAATAGCAGCGATGCACCCGCCGGTGAGGCTGAAGCAGGCCGGGTCTGACGTCTGAGTGGCCTGGGCCCAGCTATTGGACTGGGTGGGGCGGCACGATAACCCCACAACTCAACCCCCCAGCAATCCCCCACTACCTGCCCCTCCACAAACTGTTGCTTTTATTAGTGGGGGAGGGAGTTCCCAATTTCACCTTTGCGTGCAGGAAATGCTTCCCCAAGTCTCCGCTGAACGGCCTGGACTCTAATTTGAAAGTCCTGCCCCCTCGTTCCGGACTCCCTCGAGTTTCTTTCAATTGACCCGATCGAATCCTTTAAACATCTTAAACCCCTGCGATTAGATTCCCCCCTCCCCGTCACTCGAGGGATTACAGGACCAGTCTGTACACCCTGCCCTCGGAATTTAATCCTTTTAGCCCTGGGATTGACCTACTGAACCTGCATTACGGTGTCTCCAACTCTGGGACATCCTCGATAATTCAATACCCGATATTTACCAGTCTCTCTCTCGCTCTCTCTGCCCCGTGTGCTCAATGCAGACTGCAGCCTCGTCTCCCTCACCCTCCCTCCAGCTCCTCCGCTCCCGCTGACCATCCCTCGCTCCCCTCCCGTCTCCGTCATTCTCTCCTTCCCTCCCTCCACCTCCTCCCACCGAGGACTTTTCTGCAATAGGTCATTCTTTGAGGGAGCGCCGAACTGTCGGAGGGTCAGTACTGAGGGAGTGCCGCACTGTCGGAGGGTCAGTACTGAGGGAGTGCTGCACTGTCGGAGGGTCAGTACTGAGGGAGTGCCGCACTGTCGGAGGGTCAGCACTGAGGGAGTGCCGCACTGTCGGAGGGTCAGTACTGAGGAAGTGTCACACTGTCAGAGGGTCAGTACTGAGGGAGTGCCGCACTGTCGGAGGGTCAGTACTGAGGGAGCGCCGCACTGTCGGAGGGTCAGTACTGAGGGAGTGCCACACTGTCGGAGGGTCAGTACCGAGGGAGTGCCGCACTGTTGGAGGATCAGTACCGAGGGAGTGCCGCACTGTCGGAGGGTCAGTACCGAGGGAGTGCCGCACTGTCGGAGGGTCAGTACCGAGGGAGTGCCGCACTGTCGGAGGGTCAGTACCGAGGGAGTGCCGCACTGTCGGAGGGTCAGTACCGCACTGTCGGAGGGTCAGTACCGAGGGAGTGCCGCACTGTCGGAGGGGCTGTCTTTCAGGGCGAGATGTTAAACCCGAGGGCCCCATCTCCGTATCGGATGAGGTGGAATTTGGCACCACCCTACTGGAAGGAGGGACGGGTAATTCTTTCCCCCGGTCTCCCGGAGGGCCAGGATTCAACCAGTAACACTGGAGAAAGCGATCATCCAGCCGTTTATCGCGCCGAATGGCCTGCGGGATCTTGCTGTGCCTGCGGTGCCCGCTTGCATTTGTCCGCCAGGCGGCTGTGGGACGCCCCTCGTGCGGCGTAACAGAGCCGGGAGTTTGGTCTTTCTTCTCCCCGGGCCGCTGACCTTTGCCCTCTGGCCTTCGCCCTCTCCCCCGTCGGCGTTGATTCGGCGGGGGGTGGGGGGGTGGGGGAATCAGCAATACTTGGTAACCAGGGCGGCGAAGTCCACCTCCGAGGCCCGCAGCCAGCGGGCACAGCGGGCACACACCTCCAGCCCGTACAGCTTCTTCTCCCAGTCGCTGGCACCGGTGGCGCTTGCGTCAGTGCCCCGTCCCTCCCGGTGACGGCCCGGGCCGGGCCTCCGGTGGCCCAGGCCGGTGAGCAACCGCTCCAGGTTGGCCGCCAGGCCCCGGGCGTTGACGGCGAAGTAGGCCAGCTCGTCCAGCAGCGAGGCCTGGCCCGGGTTCAGCTCCCGCTGGTCCTCCAGCACCTGCCCCAGGTGGTGGGCCAGGCCTGCGTAGGCCCGGTGGTCGGACAGCAGCCAGGCCCCCTCCTCCTCTGCTTCCTCCTCCCCGTGGGTGACCGCCGGCAGGCCTGGGATAGGGTGGCTCGGGGGCTGGAAGCTGGAACGGTTGAAGGGAGGTCCCTGGTGCCGCCTCTGAAAGAGAGCACAAGCGAAACCCGTCATCAGGCTGTCACGATGGAGAGCTCGCTTCACCTTTACCTGTCCTGGTGAGGTCAACTAACTCTGGAAAACTTATCAAGTAATTAAACCAGGGGACAGAAATAGGAAAAATGTGAGCGAAACATTAGAAACACAGACTCAGATGTTTTTTGTATTTGTTCCTGGGATGTGGGTGTCACTGGCCAGGCCAGCATTTATTGTCCATCCCTAATAGCCCTTGAGAAGGTGGTGGTGAGCTGCCTTCTTGAACCGCTGCAGTCCGTGTGGGGTAGGTACACCCAGAGTGCGGTGAGGAAGGGAGTTCCAGGATTTTGACCCAGTGACAGTGAAGGAACGGCCGATATAGTTCCAAGTCAGGATGGTGTGTGACTTGGAGGGGAACTTGCAGGTGGTGATGTTCCCATGTATTTGCTGCCCTTGTCCTTCTAGTTGGTAGAGGTCGTGGGTTTGGGCGGTGCTGTCTAAGGAGCCTTGGTGAGTTGCTGCAGTGCATCTTGTAGATGGTACACACTGCTGTCACTGTGTGTCGGTGGTGGAGGGAGTGAATGTTGGTGGATGGGGTGCCAATCAAGCGGGCTGCTTTGTCCCGGATGGTGTCGAGCTTCCTGAGTGTTGTTGGAGCTGCACCCATCCAGGCAAGTGGAGAGTATTCCATCACACTCCTGACTTGTGCCTTGTAGATGGTGGACAGGCTTTGGGGAGTCAGGAGGTGAGTTACTCGCTGCAGAATTCCCAGCCTCTGACCTGCTCTTGTAGCCACGGTATTTATATGGCTGGTCCAGTTCAGTTTCTGGTCAATGGTAACCCCCAGGATGTTGATAGTGGGGGATTCAGCGATGGTAATGCCATTGAATGTCAAGGGGAGATGGTTCGATTCTCTCTTGTTGGAGATGTTCATTGCCTGGTACTTGTGTGGCGCGAATGTTACTTGCCACTTATCAGCCCAAGCCTGGATATTGTCCAGGTCTTGCTGCATTTCTACACGGACTGCTTCAGTATCTGAGGAGTCACGAATGGTGCTGAACATTGTGCAATCATCAGCGAACATCCCCACTTCTGACCTTATGATTGAAGGAAGGTCATTGATGAAGCAGCTGTAGATGGTTGGGCCGAGGACACTACCCTGAGGAACTCCTGCAGTGACATCCTGGAGCTCAGATGCGTGATCCAAACAAATGTACTTGATACAACTACACAGAGTATAAGGAAATTGAGCGGATTGTCGGTGCAAATTTATCTTGGAGGGGATGACAAGGTAGTTATTCCTGAGACATGGCTGCAGGAACTAAATACACCAGGTTATTAGATTTGCAGGAAAGTTAGGGAAAATGGTAGGGGGGGGGGGGCGGGGGGGTGGAAGAGTGATCTTAATAATTAAGGATGAAAACACCGGGATAAGCAGGCAGTGGAGAATATTTGGGTCGGATTAAGAAATATCAAAGAGTTTAAGACTGCACCGGGAGTTGTGTATCAGCCCCCACTGCTTGCATCTGTGAACTGGTATATATAAATGCAGGGATTAGACAAGCATGTAGCAAAGGCAGAGTATTTTTTTTAAGGGGGGGATTTTAATGGTCATATCGATCGGGACAAGCAGGGAGATTTAATCAGGGGTCAATGACATTCGACCAGGGAATGAGGCAATGGCACGTTTGAGACAGACAGACGGGCAATAGAGGTGGGGGAGGGGATGCAGGCGGCACAGGCATTGGCACACAGACACGGGCACACTCACGTATAGGTCTACCAGACGGGGCGAGTGGCGATTCAGCTCTTGAAGCAGCTCGTGCGTTTTGTGGATGACGGTGGAGAAGTTCCTGGTCATGGAGCGAGTAGAGACACGGGGGGAGTGCACCCCTGCGGACAAGGCGAGGGAAGCAGAAGACAGCCGTCAGCGCCCTTCAGCGAATCCGTGCCCCGCCTTTCCCGGGGAGCCACCTTTGAATCTATCCAGTCGGGTCCCCGCCCCTGTCGCGCCACCAAAAACCGCCCTTACTGGAGTCAGAAATGTGACTGTGACGACGGGTAAACTTTCCCTCCCTCGTCCTCCTCAGCCTGTCTGCACCCATTGACATGGCTGACTACACCATCCTCCTCCAATGCCTCTCCACTGTTGTCCAGTGGGGTGGGACGGCCCTCACCCGGTTCCGTCCTTATCTATTCTCATCGGAGCCAGAGAATCGCCTGCGATGGCTTCTCTTCCTGCTCCCGCACCATTACCTCTGGTGTCCCTGCCCCCCCACCGAGGATCTATCCTTGCCACCCTCCCTCCTATTTCTCATCTCCGTGCTGCCCCTCGGCGAAATCATCCGCAAACACAGTGTCAGTTTTCACATGGACACTAACTACACCCAGCTCTCCCTCACCACCACTCTCTCCACCCCTCCGCTGTCTCTAAATTATCAGCATGTTTATCCAACATCCAGGATTGGATCAGCAGGAATTTCACTCTGCTGAAGGGCCAGGTGATACATATTATTACAGGCGCTATATAAATGCAAATGGATGTTGTTCATGTGGGCGAGTTCTAAGGGTCGGTGTGACGGTGCAGGAGAAACACGGAAGGAGGGAAAAGGATGGAATGAGGAACGGGAGATCGGAGAGAGAGACTGAGAGAGAATGAAATAGAATGAGAGGCAGAGCCAGCCATCAATGGCGAGACCGAGAGATGGAGAGAGGGTGAGAAAGAAAGGCAGAGAGAGTGGCGGAGAAAAAGAGCGAGACAGACAGAGGGAAAGAGAGAAATACAGGCAGACTCCCTCAGTATTGACCCTCCAACAGTGCGGCACTCCCTCAGTACTGACCCACCGACAGTGCGGCACTCCCTCAGTACTGACCCTCCGACAGTGCGGCACTCCCTCAGTACTGACCCTCCGACAGTGCGGCACTCCCTCAGTACTGACCCTCCGACAGTGCGGCGCTCCCTCAGTACTGACCCTCCGACAATGCGGCACTCCCTCAGTATTGACCCTCCAACAGTGCGGCACTCCCTCAGTACTGACCCACCGACAGTGCGGCACTCCCTCAGTACTGACCCTCCGACAGTGTGGCACTCCCTCAGTACTGACCCTCCGACAGTGTGGCACTCCCTCAGTATTGACCCTCCAACAGTGTGGCGCTCCCTCAGTACTGACCCTCCGACAGTGTGGCACTCCCTCAGTATTGACCCTCCGACAATGCAGCACTCCCTCAGTACTGACCCTCCGACAGTGCGGCACTCCCTCAGTATTGACCCTCCAACAGTGCGGCACTCCCTCAGTACTGACCCACCGACAGAGCGGCAGTCCCTCGGTACGTAACTGGAGAGTCAGCCTGGAATCTTAAACTGACGTTCTGGAGTGGGACTAACTCAGAGAGAGAGAGAGAGACAGACAGACCCCAAGTTCGAGATTCTCCAGCCAGTGGGGGAAAACTCCGCTGTCAAAAACCCCTCAACTATCCTGTATGTTTCAATGACATCACCCCTCATTCGTCTAATTCCCAGAGGGTATCGGTAAAATTTACTCAAAATCCCATCGGAAAACAATCCTCTTAATCCAGGAGCCATTCCAGTGAACTTTCATGGGATTGCCATCAAGCCATGTCCACACTTTCTTCAATGGGGAGACTAAATCCACCCCGAGTACGACAGGTATGACAGAGAGAGAGTGACAGAGAGAGTGACAGAGAGAGTGACAGAAAGAGACAGAGAGACAGCGACTGCTGGAGACTGTAAAAGAGAGAGTGTGATTGAAAGAGAGAGAGAGAGAGACAGTGAGGACTGGAGATGGTAAGAGAGAGTGTGACTGAAAGAGAGAGAGAGAGACAGTGAGTATTGGAGATGGTAAGGGAGAGTGTGACTGAAAGAGAGAGAGAGAGACAGTGAGTACTGGAGATGGTAAGGGAGAGTGTGACTGAAAGAGAGAGAGAGAGAGTGAGTACAGGAGATGGTAAGAGAGAGTGTGACTCAAAGAGAGAGAGAGAGACAGTGAGTACTGGAGATGGTAAGAGAGAGTGTGACTGAAAGAGAGAGAGAGAGAGACAGTGAGTACTGGAGATGGTAAGAGAGAGTGTGACTGAAAGAGAGAGAGAGACAGTGAGTACAGGAGATGGTAAGAGAGAGTGTGACTGAAAGAGAGAGAGAGACAGTGAGGACTGGAGACTGTAAGAGAGAGTGTGACTGAAAGAGAGAGAGAGTGTGACTGAAAGAGAGAGAGAGACAGTGAGAACTGGAGATGGTAAGGGAGAGTGTGACTGAAAGAGAGAGAGAGAGAGTGAGTACAGGAGATGGTAAGAGAGAGTGTGACTGAAAGAGAGAGAGAGACAGTGAGGACTGGAGACTGTAAGAGAGAGTGTGACTGAAAGAGAGAGAGAGTGTGACTGAAAGAGAGAGAGAGACAGTGAGAACTGGAGATGGTAAGGGAGAGTGTGACTGAAAGAGGGATGAGAGAGAGAGAGACAGTGAGTGCTGGAGAGGGAAAGAGAGAGTGTGACTGAAAGAGAGAGAGAGACAGTGAGTACTGGAGAATGTAAGGGAGAGTGTGACAGAAAGAGAGAGAGAGGGAGAGAGACAGTGAGTAATGGAGACGGGAAGAGAGAGTGTGACTGAAAGAGAGAGAAAGAGAGAGAGAGAGGGAGAGAGACAGTGAGTACTGGAGAATGTAAGGGAGAGTGTAAAAGAAAGAGAGAGAGAGAGAGAGAGGGAGAGAGACAGTGAGTAATGGAGACGGTAAGAGAGAATGTGACTGAAAGAGAGAGAGAGAGAGAGAGAGAGAGGGAGAGAGACAGTGAGGACTGGAGATGGTAAGAGAGAGTGTGACTGAAAGAGAGAGAGAGACAGTGAGTACTGGAGATGGTAAGAGAGAGTGTGACTGAAAGAGAGAGAGAGAGAGAGAGAGATAGTGAGTACTGGAGATGGTAAGAGAGAGTGTGACTGAAAGAGAGAGAGAGACAGTGAGGACTGGAGATGGTAAGAGAGAGTGTGACTGAAAGAGAGAGAGAGAGAGAGAGAGATAGTGAGTACTGGAGATGGTAAGAGAGAGTGTGACTGAAAGAGAGAGAGAGAGAGACAGTGAGGACTGGAGATGGTAAGAGAGAGTGTGACTGAAAGAGAGAGAGAGAGAGACAGTGAGGACTGGAGATGGTAAGAGAGAGTGTGACTGAAAGAGAGAGAGAGAGAGAGAGAGGGAGAGAGACAGTGAGTACTGGAGATGGTAAGAGAGAGTGTGACTGAAAGAGAGAGAGAGAGAGACAGTGAGGACTGGAGATGGTAAGAGAGAGTGTGACTGAAAGAGAGAGAGAGAGAGGGAGAGAGACAGTGAGTACTGGAGATGGTAAGAGAGAGTGTGACTGAAAGAGAGAGAGAGAGAGACAGTGAGGACTGGAGATGGTAAGAGAGAGTGTGACTGAAAGAGAGAGAGAGAGAGGGAGTACTGGAGATGGTAAGAGAGAGTGTGACTGAAAGAGAGAGAGAGAGAGGGAGAGAGACAGTGAGTACTGGAGATGGTAAGAGAGAGTGTGACTGAAAGAGAGAGAGAGACAGTGAGTACTGGAGATGGTAAGAGAGAGTGTGACTGAAAGAGAGAGAGAGAGAGACAGTGAGTACTGGAGATGGTAAGAGAGAGTGTGACTGAAAGAGAGAGAGAGACAGTGAGTACTGGAGATGGTAAGAGAGAGTGTGACTGAAAGAGAGAGAGAGACAGTGAGTACTGGAGATGGTAAGAGAGAGTGTGACTGAAAGAGAGAGAGAGAGAGAGAGACAGTGAGTACTGGAGATGGTAAGAGAGAGTGTGACTGAAAGAGAGAGAGAGTCAGTGAGGACTGGAGATGGTAAGAGAGAGTGTGACAGAAAGAGAGAGAGAGAGAGAGAGAGACAGTGAGTACTGGAGATGGTAAGAGACAGTGTGACTGAAAAAGAGAGAGAGAGTGAGGACTGGAGATGGTAAGAGAGAGTGTGACTGAAAGAGAGAGAGAGAGAGAGGGAGAGAGACAGTGAGTACTGGAGATGGTAAGAGAGAGTGTGACTGAAAGAGAGAGAGAGAGAGACAGTGAGGACTGGAGATGGTAAGAGAGAGTGTGACTGAAAGAGAGAGAGAGACAGTGAGTACTGGAGATGGTAAGAGAGAGTGTGACTGAAAGAGAGAGAGAGAGAGAGAGAGAGAGACAGTGAGTACTGGAGATGGTAAGAGAGAGTGTGACTGAAAGAGAGAGAGAGACAGTGAGGACTGGAGATGGTAAGAGAGAGTGTGACTGAAAGAGAGAGAGAGAGAGAGAGAGAGAGAGACAGTGAGTACTGGAGATGGTAAGAGAGAGTGTGACTGAAAGAGAGAGAGAGACAGTGAGGACTGGAGATGGTAAGAGAGAGTGTGACTGAAAGAGAGAGAGAGACAGTGAGTACTGGAGATGGTAAGAGAGAGTGTGACTGAAAGAGAGAGAGAGACAGTGAGGACTGGAGATGGTAAGAGAGAGTGTGACTGAAAGAGAGAGAGAGTCAGTGAGGACTGGAGATGGTAAGAGAGAGTGTGACTGAAAGAGAGAGAGAGACAGTGAGTACTGGAGATGGTAAGAGAGAGTGTGACTGAAAGAGAGAGAGAGACAGTGAGTACTGGAGATGGTAAGAGAGAGTGTGACTGAAAAAGAGAGAGAGAGTGAGGACTGGAGATGGTAAGAGACAGTGTGACTGAAAGAGGGAGAGAGAGAGTGAGGACTGGAGATGGTAAGAGAGAGTGTGACTGAAAGAGAGAGAGAGACAGTGAGGACTGGAGAAGGTAAGAGAGAGTGTGACTGAAAGAGAGAGAGAGTCAGTGAGGACTGGAGATGGTAAGAGAGAGTGTGACTGAAAGAGAGAGAGAGACAGTGAGTACTGGAGATGGTAAGAGAGAGTGTGACTGAAAGAGAGAGAGAGACAGTGAGTACTGGAGATGGTAAGAGAGAGTGTGACTGAAAAAGAGAGAGAGAGTGAGGACTGGAGAAGGTAAGAGAGAGTGTGACTGAAAGAGAGAGAGAGTCAGTGAGGACTGGAGATGGTAAGAGAGAGTGTGACTGAAAGAGAGAGAGAGACAGTGAGTACTGGAGATGGTAAG
The DNA here is from genome assembly GCF_036365525.1 of Heterodontus francisci. NCBI lineage: Eukaryota > Metazoa > Chordata > Chondrichthyes > Heterodontiformes > Heterodontidae > Heterodontus > Heterodontus francisci. The sequence continues at coordinate 509,274 of NW_027141506.1, read as the reverse complement.
AGAGAGTGTGACTGAAAGAGAGAGAGAGACAGTGAGTACTGGAGATGGTAAGAGAGAGTGTGACTGAAAGAGAGAGAGAGAGAGACAGTGAGGACTGGCGATGGTAAGAGAGAGTGTGACTGAAAGAGAGAGAGAGAGAGAGAGAGTGAGGACTGGAGATGGTAAGAGAGAGTGTGACTGAAAGAGAGAGACAGAGAAAGAGACAGTGAGGACTGGAGATGGTAAGAGAGAGTGTGACTGAAAGAGAGAGAGAGACAGTGAGGACTGGAGATGGTAAGAGAGAGTGTGACAGAAAGAGAGAGAGAGACAGTGAGGACTGGAGATGGTAAGAGAGAGTGTGACTGAAAGAGAGAGAGAGACAGTGAGGGCAGGAGATGGTAAGAGAGAGTGTGACTGAAAGAGAGAGAGAGAGACAGTGAGGACAGGAGATGGTAAGAGAGAGTGTGACTGAAAGAGAGAGAGAGAGAGAGAGAGAGAGGGAGAGAGACAGTGAGTACTGGAGATGGTAAGAGAGAGTGTGACTGAAAGAGAGAGAGAGAGAGAGAGAGAGAGGGAGAGAGACAGTGAGTACTGGAGATGGTAAGAGAGAGTGTGACTGAAAGAGAGAGAGAGAGAGACAGTGAGGACTGGAGATGGTAAGAGAGAGTGTGACTGAAAGAGAGAGAGAGAGAGAGAGAGAGACAGTGAGTACTGGAGATGGTAAGAGAGAGTGTGACTGAAAGAGAGAGAGAGAGAGAGAGAGAGAGACAGTGAGTACTGGAGATGGTAAGAGAGAGTGTGACTGAAAGAGAGAGAGAGACAGTGAGGACTGGAGATGGTAAGAGAGAGTGTGACTGAAAGAGAGAGAGAGACAGTGAGTACTGGAGATGGTAAGAGAGAGTGTGACTGAAAGAGAGAGAGAGAGAGGGAGAGAGACAGTGAGTACTGGAGATGGTAAGAGAGAGTGTGACTGAAAGAGAGAGAGAGAGAGGGAGAGAGACAGTGAGTACTGGAGATGGTAAGAGAGAGTGTGACTGAAAGAGAGAGAGAGACAGTGAGTACTGGAGATGGTAAGAGAGAGTGTGACTGAAAGAGAGAGAGAGACAGTGAGTACTGGAGATGGTAAGAGAGAGTGTGACTGAAAGAGAGAGAGAGAGAGAGAGAGAGAGAGAGAGACAGTGAGTACTGGAGACCGTAAGAGAGAGTGTGACTGAAAGAGAGAGAGAGAGAGACAGTGAGGACTGGAGATGGTAAGAGAGAGTGTGACTGAAAGAGAGAGAGAGAGAGAGAGAGAGAGAGAGAGACAGTGAGTACTGGAGATGGTAAGAGAGAGTGTGACTGAAAGAGAGAGAGAGAGAGACAGTGAGGACTGGAGATGGTAAGAGAGAGTGTGACTGAAAGAGAGAGAGAGAGAGACAGTGAGGACTGGAGATGGTAAGAGAGAGTGTGACTGAAAGAGAGAGAGAGAGAGACAGTGAGGACTGGAGATGGTAAGAGAGAGTGTGACTGAAAGAGAGAGAGAGAGAGAGAGAGGGAGAGAGACAGTGAGTACTGGAGATGGTAAGAGAGAGTGTGACTGAAAGAGAGAGAGAGAGAGACAGTGAGGACTGGAGATGGTAAGAGAGAGTGTGACTGAAAGAGAGAGAGAGAGAGGGAGAGAGACAGTGAGTACTGGAGATGGTAAGAGAGAGTGTGACTGAAAGAGAGAGAGAGAGAGACAGTGAGGACTGGAGATGGTAAGAGAGAGTGTGACTGAAAGAGAGAGAGAGAGAGGGAGTACTGGAGATGGTAAGAGAGAGTGTGACTGAAAGAGAGAGAGAGAGAGGGAGAGAGACAGTGAGTACTGGAGATGGTAAGAGAGAGTGTGACTGAAAGAGAGAGAGAGACAGTGAGTACTGGAGATGGTAAGAGAGAGTGTGACTGAAAGAGAGAGAGAGAGAGACAGTGAGTACTGGAGATGGTAAGAGAGAGTGTGACTGAAAGAGAGAGAGAGACAGTGAGTACTGGAGATGGTAAGAGAGAGTGTGACTGAAAGAGAGAGAGAGACAGTGAGTACTGGAGATGGTAAGAGAGAGTGTGACTGAAAGAGAGAGAGAGAGAGAGAGACAGTGAGTACTGGAGATGGTAAGAGAGAGTGTGACTGAAAGAGAGAGAGAGTCAGTGAGGACTGGAGATGGTAAGAGAGAGTGTGACAGAAAGAGAGAGAGAGAGAGAGAGAGAGAGAGAGACAGTGAGTACTGGAGATGGTAAGAGAGAGTGTGACTGAAAAAGAGAGAGAGAGTGAGGACTGGAGATGGTAAGAGAGAGTGTGACTGAAAGAGAGAGAGAGAGAGAGGGAGAGAGACAGTGAGTACTGGAGATGGTAAGAGAGAGTGTGACTGAAAGAGAGAGAGAGAGAGACAGTGAGGACTGGAGATGGTAAGAGAGAGTGTGACTGAAAGAGAGAGAGAGACAGTGAGTACTGGAGATGGTAAGAGAGAGTGTGACTGAAAGAGAGAGAGAGAGAGAGAGAGAGAGACAGTGAGTACTGGAGATGGTAAGAGAGAGTGTGACTGAAAGAGAGAGAGAGACAGTGAGGACTGGAGATGGTAAGAGAGAGTGTGACTGAAAGAGAGAGAGAGAGAGAGAGAGAGAGAGACAGTGAGTACTGGAGATGGTAAGAGAGAGTGTGACTGAAAGAGAGAGAGAGACAGTGAGGACTGGAGATGGTAAGAGAGAGTGTGACTGAAAGAGAGAGAGAGACAGTGAGTACTGGAGATGGTAAGAGAGAGTGTGACTGAAAGAGAGAGAGAGACAGTGAGGACTGGAGATGGTAAGAGAGAGTGTGACTGAAAGAGAGAGAGAGTCAGTGAGGACTGGAGATGGTAAGAGAGAGTGTGACTGAAAGAGAGAGAGAGACAGTGAGTACTGGAGATGGTAAGAGAGAGTGTGACTGAAAGAGAGAGAGAGACAGTGAGTACTGGAGATGGTAAGAGAGAGTGTGACTGAAAAAGAGAGAGAGAGTGAGGACTGGAGATGGTAAGAGACAGTGTGACTGAAAGAGGGAGAGAGAGAGTGAGGACTGGAGATGGTAAGAGAGAGTGTGACTGAAAGAGAGAGAGAGACAGTGAGGACTGGAGAAGGTAAGAGAGAGTGTGACTGAAAGAGAGAGAGAGTCAGTGAGGACTGGAGATGGTAAGAGAGAGTGTGACTGAAAGAGAGAGAGAGACAGTGAGTACTGGAGATGGTAAGAGAGAGTGTGACTGAAAGAGAGAGAGAGACAGTGAGTACTGGAGATGGTAAGAGAGAGTGTGACTGAAAAAGAGAGAGAGAGTGAGGACTGGAGAAGGTAAGAGAGAGTGTGACTGAAAGAGAGAGAGAGTCAGTGAGGACTGGAGATGGTAAGAGAGAGTGTGACTGAAAGAGAGAGAGAGACAGTGAGTACTGGAGATGGTAAGAGAGAGTGTGACTGAAAGAGAGAGAGAGACAGTGAGTACTGGAGATGGTAAGAGAGAGTGTGACTGAAAGAGAGAGAGAGAGAGACAGTGAGGACTGGCGATGGTAAGAGAGAGTGTGACTGAAAGAGAGAGAGAGAGAGAGAGAGTGAGGACTGGAGATGGTAAGAGAGAGTGTGACTGAAAGAGAGAGACAGAGAAAGAGACAGTGAGGACTGGAGATGGTAAGAGAGAGTGTGACTGAAAGAGAGAGAGAGACAGTGAGGACTGGAGATGGTAAGAGAGAGTGTGACAGAAAGAGAGAGAGAGACAGTGAGGACTGGAGATGGTAAGAGAGAGTGTGACTGAAAGAGAGAGAGAGACAGTGAGGGCAGGAGATGGTAAGAGAGAGTGTGACTGAAAGAGAGAGAGAGAGACAGTGAGGACAGGAGATGGTAAGAGAGAGTGTGACTGAAAGAGAGAGAGAGAGAGAGAGAGAGAGGGAGAGAGACAGTGAGTACTGGAGATGGTAAGAGAGAGTGTGACTGAAAGAGAGAGAGAGAGAGAGAGAGAGAGGGAGAGAGACAGTGAGTACTGGAGATGGTAAGAGAGAGTGTGACTGAAAGAGAGAGAGAGAGAGACAGTGAGGACTGGAGATGGTAAGAGAGAGTGTGACTGAAAGAGAGAGAGAGAGAGAGAGAGAGACAGTGAGTACTGGAGATGGTAAGAGAGAGTGTGACTGAAAGAGAGAGAGAGAGAGAGAGAGAGAGACAGTGAGTACTGGAGATGGTAAGAGAGAGTGTGACTGAAAGAGAGAGAGAGACAGTGAGGACTGGAGATGGTAAGAGAGAGTGTGACTGAAAGAGAGAGAGAGACAGTGAGTACTGGAGATGGTAAGAGAGAGTGTGACTGAAAGAGAGAGAGAGAGAGGGAGAGAGACAGTGAGTACTGGAGATGGTAAGAGAGAGTGTGACTGAAAGAGAGAGAGAGAGAGGGAGAGAGACAGTGAGTACTGGAGATGGTAAGAGAGAGTGTGACTGAAAGAGAGAGAGAGACAGTGAGTACTGGAGATGGTAAGAGAGAGTGTGACTGAAAGAGAGAGAGAGACAGTGAGTACTGGAGATGGTAAGAGAGAGTGTGACTGAAAGAGAGAGAGAGAGAGAGAGAGAGAGAGAGAGACAGTGAGTACTGGAGACCGTAAGAGAGAGTGTGACTGAAAGAGAGAGAGAGAGAGACAGTGAGGACTGGAGATGGTAAGAGAGAGTGTGACTGAAAGAGAGAGAGAGAGAGAGAGAGAGAGAGAGAGACAGTGAGTACTGGAGATGGTAAGAGAGAGTGTGACTGAAAGAGAGAGAGAGAGAGACAGTGAGGACTGGAGATGGTAAGAGAGAGTGTGACTGAAAGAGAGAGAGAGAGAGACAGTGAGGACTGGAGATGGTAAGAGAGAGTGTGACTGAAAGAGAGAGAGAGAGAGACAGTGAGGACTGGAGATGGTAAGAGAGAGTGTGACTGAAAGAGAGAGAGAGAGAGAGAGAGGGAGAGAGACAGTGAGTACTGGAGATGGTAAGAGAGAGTGTGACTGAAAGAGAGAGAGAGAGAGACAGTGAGGACTGGAGATGGTAAGAGAGAGTGTGACTGAAAGAGAGAGAGAGACAGTGAGTACTGGAGATGGTAAGAGAGAGTGTGACTGAAAGAGAGAGAGAGACAGTGAGTACTGGAGATGGTAAGAGAGAGTGTGACTGAAAGAGAGAGAGAGAGAGACAGTGAGTACTGGAGATGGTAAGAGAGAGTGTGACTGAAAGAGAGAGAGAGACAGTGAGTACTGGAGATGGTAAGAGAGAGTGTGACTGAAAGAGAGAGAGAGAGAGACAGTGAGGACTGGAGATGGTAAGAGAGAGTGTGACTGAAAGAGAGAGAGAGAGAGACAGTGAGGACTGGAGATGGTAAGAGAGAGTGTGACTGAAAGAGAGAGAGAGAGAGAGAGAGGGAGAGAGACATTGAGTACTGGAGATGGTAAGAGAGAGTGTGACTGAAAGAGAGAGAGAGAGAGACAGTGAGGACTGGAGATGGTAAGAGAGAGTGTGACTGAAAGAGAGAGAGAGACAGTGAGGACTGGAGATGGTAAGAGAGAGTGTGACTGAAAGAGAGAGAGGGAGAGAGACAGTGAGTACTGGAGATGGTAAGAGAGAGTGTGACTGAAAGAGAGAGAGAGACAGTGAGTACTGGAGATGGTAAGAGAGAGTGTGACTGAAAGAGAGAGAGAGAGAGAGACAGTGAGTACTGGAGATGGTAAGAGAGAGTGTGACTGAAAGAGAGAGAGAGACAGAGAGACAGTGAGTACTGGAGATGGTAAGAGAGAGTGTGACTGAAAGAGAGAGAGAGTCAGTGAGGACTGGAGATGGTAAGAGAGAGTGTGACAGAAAGAGAGAGAGAGAGAGAGAGAGAGAGAGAGACAGTGAGTACTGGAGATGGTAAGAGAGAGTGTGACTGAAAAAGAGAGAGAGACAGTGAGGACTGGAGATGGTAAGAGAGAGTGTGACTGAAAGAGAGAGAGAGAGAGACAGTGAGGACTGGAGATGGTAAGAGAGAGTGTGACTGAAAGAGAGAGAGAGACAGTGAGTACTGGAGATGGTAAGAGAGAGTGTGACTGAAAGAGAGAGAGAGAGAGAGAGAGAGACAGTGATTACTGGAGATGGTAAGAGAGAGTGTGACTGAAAGAGAGAGAGAGACAGTGAGGACTGGAGATGGTAAGAGAGAGTGTGACTGAAAGAGAGAGAGAGAGAGAGAGAGAGAGACAGTGAGTACTGGAGATGGTAAGAGAGAGTGTGACTGAAAGAGAGAGAGAGACAGTGAGGACTGGAGATGGTAAGAGAGAGTGTGACTGAAAGAGAGAGAGAGACAGTGAGGACTGGAGATGGTAAGAGAGAGTGTGACTGAAAGAGAGAGAGAGACAGTGAGGACTGGAGATGGTAAGAGAGAGTGTTACTGAAAGAGAGAGAGAGACAGTGAGTACTGGAGATGGTAAGAGAGAGTGTGACTGAAAGAGAGAGAGAGACAGTGAGTACTGGAGATGGTAAGAGAGAGTGTGACTGAAAAAGAGAGAGAGAGTGAGGACTGGAGATGGTAAGAGACAGTGTGACTGAAAGAGGGAGAGAGAGAGTGAGGACTGGAGATGGTAAGAGAGAGTGTGACTGAAAGAGAGAGAGAGACAGTGAGGACTGGAGAAGGTAAGAGAGAGTGTGACTGAAAGAGAGAGAGAGACAGTGAGGACTGGAGATGGTAAGAGAGAGTGTGACTGATAGAGAGAGAGAGACAGTGAGTACTGGAGATGGTAAGAGAGAGTGTGACTGAAAGAGAGAGAGAGTCAGTGAGGACTGGAGATGGTAAGAGAGAGTGTGACTGAAAGAGAGAGAGAGACAGTGAGTACTGGAGATGGTAAGAGAGAGTGTGACTGAAAGAGAGAGAGAGACAGTGAGGACTGGAGAAGGTAAGAGAGAGTGTGACTGAAAGAGAGAGAGAGACAGTGAGGACTGGAGATGGTAAGAGAGAGTGTGACTGAAAGAGAGAGAGAGACAGTGAGGACTGGAGATGGTAAGAGAGAGTGTGACTGAAAGAGAGAGAGAGAGAGTGAGGACTGGAGATGGTAAGAGAGAGTGTGACTGAAAGAGAGAGAGAGAGAGTGAGGACTGGAGCTGGTAAGAGAGAGTGTGACTGAAAGAGAGAGAGAGAGAGAGAGAGACAGTGAGTACTGGAGATGGTAAGAGTGAGTGTGACTGAACGAGAGAGAGAGAGAGAGAGTGAGACAGTGAGTACTGGAGATGGTAAGAGAGAATGTGACTGAAAGAGAGAAAGAGAGAGAGAGAGACAGTGAGTACTGGAGATGGTAAGAGTGAGTGTGACTGAAAGAGAGAGAGAGAGAGAGAGAGTGACAGTGAGGACAGGAGATGGTAAGAGAGAGTGTGACTGAAAGAGAGAGAGAGAGAGAGAGACAGTGAGGGCAGGAGATGGTAAGAGAGAGTGTGACTGAAAGAGAGAGAGAGGGAGAGAGAGACAGTGAGTACTGGAGATGGTAGGAGAGGGTGTGACTGAAAGAGAGAGAGAGACAGTGAGGACTGGAGATGGTAAGAGAGAGTGTGACTGAAAGATAGAGAGAGAGAGAGAGAGACAGTGAGTACTGGAGATGGTAAGAGTGAGTGTGACTGAAAGAGAGAGAGAGAGAGAGAGAGTGACAGTGAGGACAGGAGATGGTAAGGGAGAGTGTGACTGAAAGAGAGAGAGAGAGAGAGAGTGAGGACAGGAGATGGTAAGAGAGAGTGTGACTGAAAGAGAGAGAGAGAGAGAGAGTGAGGACAGGAGATGGTAAGAGAGAGTGTGACTGAAAGAGAGAGAGAGACAGTGAGTACTGGAGATGGTAAGAGAGAGTGTGACTGAAAGAGAGAGAGAGACAGTGAGTACTGGAGATGGTAAGAGAGAGTGTGACTGAAAGATAGAGAGAGAGAGAGAGAGACAGTGAGTACTGGAGATGGTAAGAGTGAGTGTGACTGAAAGAGAGAGAGAGAGAGAGAGAGTGACAGTGAGGACAGGAGATGGTAAGGGAGAGTGTGACTGAAAGAGAGAGAGAGAGAGAGAGTGAGGACAGGAGATGGTAAGAGAGAGTGTGACTGAAAGAGAGAGAGAGACAGTGAGGACTGGAGATGGTAAGAGAGAGTGTGACTGAAAGAGAGAGAGACAGTGAGTACTGGAGATGGTAAGAGAGAGTGTGACTGAAAGAGAGAGAGAGACAGTGAGGACTGGAGATGGTAAGAGAGAGTGTGACTGAAAGAGAGAGAGAGACAGTGAGGACTGGAGATGGTAAGAGAGAGTGTGACTGAAAGAGAGAGAGAGACAGTGAGGACTGGAGATGGTAAGAGAGAGTGTGACTGAAAGAGAGAGAGAGAGAGTGAGGACTGGAGATGGTAAGAGAGAGTGAGACTGAAAGAGAGAGAGAGAGAGAGAGACAGTGAGGACTGGAGATGGTAAGAGAGAGTGTGACTGAAAGAGAGAGAGAGAGAGAGACAGTGAGGACTGGAGATGGTAAGAGAGAGTGTGACTGAAAGAGAGAGAGAGACAGTGAGTACTGGAGATGGTAAGAGAGAGTGTGACTGAAAGAGAGAGAGAGACAGTGAGGACTGGAGATGGTAAGAGAGAGTGAGACTGAAAGAGAGAGAGAGACAGTGAGGACTGGAGATGGTAAGAGAGAGTGTGACTGAAAGAGAGAGAGAGACAGTGAGGACTGGAGATGGTAAGAGAGAGTGTGACTGAAAGAGAGAGAGAGACAGTGAGGACTGGAGATGGTAAGAGAGAGTGTGACTGAAAGAGAGAGAGAGACAGTGAGGACTGGAGATGGTAAGAGAGAGTGTGACTGAAAGAGAGAGAGAGACAGTGAGGACTGGAGATGGTAAGAGAGTGTGACTGAAAGAGAGAGAGAGACAGTGAGGACTGGAGATGGTAAGAGAGAGTGTGACTGAAAGAGAGAGAGAGACAGTGAGAGAGGGAGACTGTAAGGGGAAGTGTGACTGAAAGAGAGAGAGAGACAGTGAGGACTGGAGATGGTAAGGGAGAGTGTGACTGAAAGAGAGAGAGAGAGAGAGTGAGGACTGGAGACTGTAAGGGGAAGTGTGACTGAAAGAGAGAGAGAGACAGTGAGGACTGGAGATGGTAAGAGAGAGTGTGACTGAAAGAGAGAGAGAGACAGTGAGGACTGGAGATGGTAAGAGAGAGTGTGACTGAAAGAGAGAGAGAGACAGTGAGGACTGGAGATGGTAAGGGAGAGTGTGACTGAAAGAGAGAGAGAGACAGTGAGGACTGGAGATGGGAAGAGAGAGTGTGACTGAAAGAGAGAGAGAGAGAGAGAGAGACAGTGAGTACTGGAGATGGTAAGAGAGAGTGTGACTGAAAGAGAGAGAGAGAGAGAGAGAGAGAGAGAGAGAGACAGTGAGGGCAGGAGATGGTAAGAGAGAGTGTGACTGAAAGAGAGAGAGAGAGAGAGAGAGACAGTGAGGACAGGAGATGGTAAGAGAGAGTGTGACTGAAAGAGAGAGAGAGAGAGACAGTGAGGACTGGAGATGGTAAGAGAGAGTGTGACTGAAAGAGAGAGAGAGACAGTGAGGACTGGAGATGGTAAGAGAGAGTGTGACTGAAAGAGAGAGAGAGACAGTGAGGACTGGAGATGGTAAGAGAGAGTGTGACTGAAAGAGAGAGAGAGACAGTGAGGACTGGAGATGGTAAGAGAGAGTGTGACTGAAAGAGAGAGAGAGACAGTGAGTACTGGAGATGGTAAGAGAGAGTGTGACTGAAAGAGAGAGAGAGAGAGACAGTGAGGACAGGAGATGGTAAGAGAGAGTGTGACTGAAAGAGAGAGAGAGACAGTGAGGACTGGAGATGGTAAGAGAGAGTGTGACTGAAAGAGAGAGAAAGAGAGACAGTGAGCACTGGAGATGGTAAGAGAGAGTGTGACTGAAAGAGAGAGAGAGACAGTGAGTACTGGAGATGGTAAGAGAGAGTGTGACTGAAAGAGAGAGAGAGAGAGACAGTGAGTACTGGAGATGGTAAGAGAGAGTGTGACTGAAAGAGAGAGAGAGAGAGACAGTGAGGACTGGAGATGGTAAGAGAGAGTGTGACTGAAAGAGAGAGAGACAGTGAGGACTGGAGATGGTAAGAGAGAGTGTGACTGAAAGAGAGAGAGAGAGTGACAGTGAGGACTGGAGATGGTAAGAGAGAGTGTGACTGAAAGAGAGAGAGAGACAGTGAGGACTGGAGATGGTAAGAGAGAGTGTGACTGAAAGAGAGAGAGAGACAGTGAGGACTGGAGATGGTAAGAGAGAGTGTGACTGAAAGAGAGAGAGAGAGAGTGAGGACTGGAGCTGGTAAGAGAGAGTGTGACTGAAAGAGAGAGAGAGACAGTGAGGACTGGAGATGGTAAGAGAGAGTGTGACTGAAAGAGAGAGAGAGACAGTGAGTACTGGAGATGGTAAGAGAGAGTGTGACTGAAAGAGAGAGAGAGAGAGAGACAGTGAGGACTGGAGACTGTAAGGGGAAGTGTGACCGAAAGAGAGAGAGAGACAGTGAGGACTGGAGATGGTAAGAGAGAGTGTGACTGAAAGAGAGAGAGAGACAGTGAGTACTGGAGATGGTAAGAGAGAGTGTGACTGAAAGAGAGAGAGAGAGAGAGACAGTGAGGACTGGAGACTGTAAGGGGAAGTGTGACTGAAAGAGAGAGAGAGACAGTGAGGACTGGAGATGGTAAGAGAGAGTGTGACTGAAAGAGAGAGAGAGACAGTGATTACTGGAGATGTTAAGAGAGAGTGTGACTGAAAGAGAGAGAGAGACAGTGAGGACTGGAGATGGTAAGAGAGAGTGTGACTGAAAGAGAGAGAGAGAGAGAGAGAGATAGTGAGGACTGGAGATGGTAAGAGAGAGTGTGACTGAAAGAGAGAGGGAGAGACAGTGAGTACTGGAGATGGTAAGAGAGAGTGTGACTGAAAGAGAGAGAGAGAGAGAGAGAGATAGTGAGTACTGGAGATGGTAAGAGAGAGGGTGACTGAAAGAGAGAGAGAGAGAGAGAGAGAGAGAGAGAGACAGTGAGTACTGGAGATGGTAAGAGAGAGTGTGACTGAAAGAGAGAGAGAGAGAGAGAGAGATAGTGAGGACTGGAGATGGTAAGAGAGAGTGTGACTGAAAGAGAGAGGGAGAGACAGTGAGTACTGGAGATGGTAAGAGAGAGTGTGACTGAAAGAGAGAGAGAGAGAGAGAGAGATAGTGAGTACTGGAGATGGTAAGAGAGAGTGTGACTGAAAGAGAGAGAGAGAGAGAGAGAGAGATAGTGAGTACTGGAGATGGTAAGAGAGAGTGTGACTGAAAGAGAGAGAGAGAGAGAGAGAGAGATAGTGAGTACTGGAGATGGTAAGAGAGAGTGTGACTGAAAGAGAGAGAGAGAGAGTGAGTACTGGAGATGGTAAGAGAGAGTGTGACTGAAAGAGAGAGAGAGACAGTGAGGACTGGAGATGGTAAGAGAGAGTGTGACTGAAAGAGAGAGAGAGAGTGAGGACTGGAGATGGTAAGAGAGAGTGTGACTGAAAGAGAGAGAGAGAGAGAGAGAGAGACAGTGAGTACAGGAGATGGTAAGAGAGAGTGTGACTGAAAGAGAGAGAGAGACAGTGAGGACTGGAGATAGTAAGAGAGAGTGTGACAGAAAGAGAGAGAGAGACAGTGAGGACTGGAGATGGTAAGAGAGAGTGTGACTGAAAGAGAGAGAGAGAGAGAGAGAGATAGTGAGTACTGGAGATGGTAAGAGAGAGTGTGACTGAAAGAGAGAGAGAGACAGCGCGGACTGGAGATGGTAAGAGAGAGTGTGACTGAAAGAGAGAGAGAGAGAGACAGTGAGGACTGGAGATGGTAAGAGAGAGTGTGACTGAAAGAGAGAGAGAGAGAGAGAGACATAGTGAGTACTGGAGATGGTAAGAGAGAGTGTGACTGAAAGAGAGAGAGAGAGAGAGACAGTGAGGACTGGAGATGGTAAGAGAGAGTGTGACTGAAAGAGAGAGAGAGAGAGAGAGAGATAGTGAGTACTGGAGATGGTAAGAGAGAGTGTGACTGAAAGAGAGAGAGAGACAGTGAGTACTGGAGATGGTAAGAGAGAGTGTGACTGAAAGAGAGAGAGAGACAGTGAGGACTGGAGATGGTAAGAGAGAGTGTGACTGAAAGAGAGAGAGAGACAGTGAGTACTGGAGATGGTAAGAGAGAGTGTGACTGAAAGAGAGAGAGAGAGAGACAGTGAGGACTGGAGATGGTAAGAGAGAGTGTGACTGAAAGAGAGAGAGAGACAGCGAGGACTGGAGATGGTAAGAGAGAGTGTGACTGAAAGAGAGAGAGAGACAGTGAGGACTGGAGATGGTAAGAGAGAGTGTGACTGAAAGATAGAGAGAGAGAGACAGTGAGGACTGGAGATGGTAAGAGAGAGTGTGACTGAAAGAGAGAGAGAGAGAGAGAGAGATAGTGAGTACTGGAGATGGTAAGAGAGAGTGTGACTGAAAGAGAGAGAGTGTGACTGAAAGAGAGAGAGAGACAGTGAGTACTGGAGATGGTAAGAGAGAGTGTGACTGAAAGAGAGAGAGAGAGAGACAGTGAGGACTGGAGATGGTAAGAGAGAGTGTGACTGAAAGAGAGAGAGAGACAGCGAGGACTGGAGATGGTAAGAGAGAGTGTGACTGAAAGAGAGAGAGAGACAGTGAGGACTGGAGATGGTAAGAGAGAGTGTGACTGAAAGAGAGAGAGAGACAGTGAGGACTGCAGATGGTAAGAGAGAGTGTGACTGAAAGAGAGAGAGAGAGAGAGAGATAGTGAGTACTGGAGATGGTATGAGAGAGTGTGACTGAAAGAGAGAGAGAGAGAGTGAGTACTGGAGATGGTAAGAAAGAGTGTGACTGAAAGAGAGAGAGAGACAGTGAGGACTGGAGATGGTAAGAGAGAGTGTGACTGAAAGAGAGAGAGAGAGAGTGAGTACTGGAGATGGTAAGAGAGAGTGTGACTGAAAGAGAGAGAGAGACAGTGAGTACTGGAGATGGTAAGAGAGAGTGTGACTGAAAGAGAGAGAGAGACAGTGAGGACTGGAGATGGTAAGAGAGAGTGTGACTGAAAGAGAGAGAGAGAGAGAGAGAGATAGTGAGTTTTGGAGATGGTAAGAGAGAGTGTGACTGAAAGAGAGAGAGAGACAGTGAGTACTGGAGATGGTAAGAGAGAGTGTGACTGAAAGAGAGAGAGAGAGAGTGAGTACTGGAGATGGTAAGAGAGAGTGTGACTGAAAGAGAGAGAGAGACAGTGAGTACTGGAGATGGTAAGAGAGAGTGTGACTGAAAGAGAGAGAGAGACAGTGAGGACTGGAGATGGTAAGAGAGAGTGTGACTGAAAGAGAGAGAGAGAGACAGTGAGGACTGGAGATGGTAAGAGAGAGTGTGACTGAAAGAGAGAGAGAGACAGTGAGTACTGGAGATGGTAAGAGAGAGTGTGACTGAAAGAGAGAGAGAGACAGTGAGGACTGGAGATGGTAAGAGAGAGTGTGACTGAAAGAGAGAGAGAGAGAGAGACAGTGAGGAGTGGAGATGGTAAGAGAGAGTGTGACTGAAAGAGAGAGAGAGACAGTGAGTACTGGAGATGGTAAGAGAGAGTGTGACTGAAAGAGAGAGAGAGACAGTGAGGACTGGAGATGGTAAGAGAGAGTGAGACTGAAAGAGAGAGAGAGACAGTGAGGACTGGAGATGGTAAGAGAGAGTGTGACTGAAAGAGAGAGAGAGACAGTGAGGACTGGAGATGGTAAGAGAGAGTGTGACTGAAAGACAGAGAGACAGTGAGGACTGGAGATGGTAAGAGAGAGTGTGACTGAAAGAGAGAGAGAGACAGTGAGGACTGGAGATGGTAAGAGAGTGTGTGACTGAAAGAGAGAGAGAGACAGTGAGGACTGGAGATGGTAAGAGAGTGTGTGACTGAAAGAGAGAGAGAGACAGTGAGTACTGGAGATGGTAAGAGAGAGTGTGACTGAAAGAGAGAGAGAGACAGTGAGGACTGGAGATGGTAAGAGAGAGTGAGACTGAAAGAGAGAGAGAGACAGTGAGGACTGGAGATGGTAAGAGAGAGTGTGACTGAGAGAGAGAGAGAGACAGTGAGGAGTGGAGATGGTAAGAGAGAGTGTGACTGAAAGAGAGAGAGAGACAGTGAGTACTGGAGATGGTAAGAGAGAGTGTGACTGAAAGAGAGAGAGAGACAGTGAGGACTGGAGATGGTAAGAGAGAGTGAGACTGAAAGAGAGAGAGAGACAGTGAGGACTGGAGATGGTAAGAGAGAGTGTGACTGAAAGAGAGAGAGAGACAGTGAGGACTGGAGATGGTAAGAGAGAGTGTGACTGAAAGAGAGAGAGAGACAGTGAGGACTGGAGATGGTAAGAGAGAGTGTGACTGAAAGAGAGAGAGAGACAGTGAGGACTGGAGATGGTAAGAGAGAGTGTGACTGAAAGAGAGAGAGAGACAGTGAGAGAGGGAGACTGTAAGGGGAAGTGTGACTGAAAGAGATAGAGAGACAGTGAGGACTGGAGATGGTAAGGGAGAGTGTGACTGAAAGAGAGAGAGAGAGAGAGTGAGGACTGGAGACTGTAAGGGGAAGTGTGACTGAAAGAGAGAGAGAGACAGTGAGGACTGGAGATGGTAAGAGAGAGTGTGACTGAAAGAGAGAGAGAGACAGTGAGGACTGGAGATGGTAAGAGAGAGTGTGACTGAAAGAGAGAGAGAGACAGTGAGGACTGGAGATGGTAAGAGAGAGTGTGACTGAAAGAGAGAGAGAGACAGTGAGGACTGGAGATGGTAAGAGAGAGTGTGACTGAAAGAGAGAGAGAGACAGTGAGGACTGGAGATGGGAAGAGAGAGTGTGACTGAAAGAGAGAGAGAGACAGTGAGTACTGGAGATGGTAAGAGAGAGTGTGACTGAAAGAGAGAGAGAGAGAGAGAGAGACAGTGAGGACTGGAGATGGTAAGAGAGAGTGTGACTGAAAGAGAGAGAGAGAGAGAGAGAGACAGTGAGGACTGGAGATGGTAAGAGAGAGTGTGACTGAAAGAGAGAGAGAGAGACAGTGAGGACTGGAGATGGTAAGAGAGAGTGTGACTCAAAGAGAGAGAGAGAGAGAGAGAGAGAGAGAGACAGTGAGGGCAGGAGATGGTAAGAGAGAGTGTGACTGAAAGAGAGAGAGAGAGAGAGAGAGAGAGAGAGAGACAGTGAGGGCAGGAGATGGTAAGAGAGAGTGTGACTGTAACAGAGAGAGAGAGAGAGAGAGACAGTGAGGACAGGAGATGGTAAGAGAGAGTGTGACTGAAAGAGAGAGAGAGAGAGACAGTGAGGACTGGAGATGGTAAGAGAGAGTGTGACTGAAAGAGAGAGAGAGACAGTGAGGACTGGAGATGGTAAGAGAGAGTGTGACTGAAAGAGAGAGAGAGACAGTGAGGACTGGAGATGGTAAGAGAGAGTGTGACTGAAAGAGAGAGAGAGACAGTGAGGACTGGAGATGGTAAGAGAGAGTGTGACTGAAAGAGAGAGAGAGACAGTGAGTACTGGAGATGGTAAGAGAGAGTGAGACTGAAAGAGAGAGAGAGAGAGACAGTGAGTACTGGAGATGGTAAGAGAGAGTGTGACTGAAAGAGAGAGAGAGACAGTGAGTACTGGAGATGGTAAGAGAGAATGTGACTGAAAGAGAGAGAGAGACAGTGAGTACTGGAGATGGTAAGAGAGAGTGTGACTGAAAGAGAGAGAGCGAGAGACAGTGAGTACTGGAGATGGTAAGAGAGAGTGTGACTGAAAGAGAGAGAGAGAGAGACAGTGAGGACTGGAGATGGTAAGAGAGAGTGTGACTGAAAGAGAGAGAGACAGTGAGGACTGGAGATGGTAAGAGAGAGTTGTGACTGAAAGAGAGAGAGAGAGAGACAGTGAGGACTGGAGATGGTAAGAGCTAGTGTGACTGAAAGAGAGAGAGAGACAGTGAGGACTGGAGATGGTAAGAGAGAGTGTGACTGAAAGAGAGAGAGAGACAGTGAGGACTGGAGATGGTAAGAGAGAGTGTGACTGAAAGAGAGAGAGAGAGAGAGAGTGAGGACTGGAGCTGGTAAGAGAGAGTGTGACTGAAAGAGAGAGAGAGACAGTGAGGACTGGAGATGGTAAGAGAGAGTGTGACTGAAAGAGAGAGAGAGAGAGTGAGTACTGGAGATGGTAAGAGAGAGTGTGACTGAAAGAGAGAGAGAGAGAGAGACAGTGAGGACTGGAGACTGTAAGGGGAAGTGTGACTGAAAGAGAGAGAGAGACAGTGAGTACTGGAGATGTTAAGAGAGAGTGTGACTGAAAGAGAGAGAGAGACAGTGAGGACTGGAGATGGTAAGAGAGAGTGTGACTGAAAGAGAGAGGGAGAGACAGTGAGTACTGGAGATGGTAAGAGAGAGTGTGACTGAAAGAGAGAGAGAGAGAGAGAGAGAGAGAGAGGGAGAGAGACAGTGAGGACTGGAGATGGTAAGAGAGAGTGTGACTGAAAGAGAGAGAGAGAGAGAGAGAGATAGTGAGGACTGGAGATGGTAAGAGAGAGTGTGACTGAAAGAGAGAGAGAGAGAGAGAGAGATAGTGAGTACTGGAGATGGTAAGAGAGAGTGTGACTGAAAGAGAGAGAGAGAGAGTGAGTACTGGAGATGGTAAGAGAGAGTGTGACTGAAAGAGAGAGAGAGACAGCGAGGACTGGAGATGGTAAGAGAGAGTGTGACTGAAAGAGAGAGAGAGAGAGATAGTGAGTACTGGAGATGGTAAGAGAGAGTGTGACTGAAAGAGAGAGAGAGACAGCGAGGACTGGAGATGGTAAGAGAGAGTGTTACTGAAAGAGAGAGAGAGAGAGACAGTGAGGACTGGAGATGGTAAGAGAGAGTGTGACTGAAAGAGAGAGAGAGAGAGAGAGAGATAGTGAGTACTGGAGATGGTAAGAGAGAGTGTGACTGAAAGAGAGAGAGAGAGAGAGACAGTGAGGACTGGAGACTGTAAGGGGAAGTGTGACTGAAAGAGAGAGAGAGACAGTGAGGACTGGAGATGGTAAGAGAGAGTGTGACTGAAAGAGAGAGAGAGACAGTGAGTACTGGAGATGTTAAGAGAGAGTGTGACTGAAAGAGAGAGAGAGACAGTGAGGACTGGAGATGGTAAGAGAGAGTGTGACTGAAAGAGAGAGGGAGAGACAGTGAGTACTGGAGATGGTAAGAGAGAGTGTGACTGAAAGAGAGAGAGAGAGAGAGAGAGAGAGAGAGGGAGAGAGACAGTGAGGACTGGAGATGGTAAGAGAGAGTGTGACTGAAAGAGAGAGAGAGAGAGAGAGATAGTGAGGACTGGAGATGGTAAGAGAGAGTGTGACTGAAAGAGAGAGAGAGAGAGAGAGAGATAGTGAGTACTGGAGATGGTAAGAGAGAGTGTGACTGAAAGAGAGAGAGAGAGAGTGAGTACTGGAGATGGTAAGAGAGAGTGTGACTGAAAGAGAGAGAGAGACAGCGAGGACTGGAGATGGTAAGAGAGAGTGTGACTGAAAGAGAGAGAGAGAGAGAGAGAGATAGTGAGTACTGGAGATGGTACGAGAGAGTGTGACTGAAAGAGAGAGAGAGACAGTGAGTACTGGAGATGGTAAGAGAGAGTGTGACTGAAAGAGAGAGAGAGAGAGAGAGAGATAGTGAGTACTGGAGATGGTAAGAGAGAGTGTGACTGAAAGAGAGAGAGAGAGAGAGACAGTGAGGACTGGAGATGGTAAGAGAGAGTGTGACTGAAAGAGAGAGAGAGAGAGAGAGAGATAGTGAGTACTGGAGATGGTAAGAGAGAGTGTGACTGAAAGAGAGAGAGAGAGAGACAGTGAGGACTGGAGATGGTAAGAGAGAGTGTGACTGAAAGAGAGAGAGAGACAGTGAGTACTGGAGATGGTAAGAGAGAGTGTGACTGAAAGAGAGAGAGAGACAGTGAGGACTGGAGATGGTAAGAGAGAGTGTGACTGAAAGAGAGAGAGAGAGAGAGAGAGAGAGACAGTGAGTACTGGAGATGGTAAGAGAGAGTGTGACTGAAAGAGAGAGAGAGACAGTGAGTACTGGAGATGGTAAGAGAGAGTGTGACTGAAAGAGAGAGAGAGAGAGAGAGAGATAGTGAGTACTGGAGATGGTAAGAGAGAGTGTGACTGAAAGAGAGAGAGAGACAGTGAGTACTGGAGATGGTAAGAGAGAGTGTGACTGAAAGAGAGAGAGAGACAGTGAGGACTGGAGATGGTAAGAGAGAGTGTGACTGAAAGAGAGAGAGAGAGAGAGAGAGATAGTGAGTTTTGGAGATGGTAAGAGAGAGTGTGACTGAAAGAGAGAGAGAGACAGTGAGTACTGGAGATGGTAAGAGAGAGTGTGACTGAAAGAGAGAGAGAGAGAGTGAGTACTGGAGATGGTAAGAGAGAGTGTGACTGAAAGAGAGAGAGAGACAGCGAGGACTGGAGATGGTAAGAGAGAGTGTGACTGAAAGAGAGAGAGAGAGAGAGAGATAGTGAGTACTGGAGATGGTAAGAGAGAGTGTGACTGAAAGAGAGAGAGAGACAGCGAGGACTGGAGATGGTAAGAGAGAGTGTGACTGAAAGA
The DNA here is from genome assembly GCF_036365525.1 of Heterodontus francisci. NCBI lineage: Eukaryota > Metazoa > Chordata > Chondrichthyes > Heterodontiformes > Heterodontidae > Heterodontus > Heterodontus francisci. Next base: position 490,688 of record NW_027141506.1, on the reverse strand, counting down.
GAGAGAGAGAGAGAGAGATAGTGAGTACTGGAGATGGTAAGAGAGAGTGTGACTGAAAGAGAGAGAGAGACAGTGAGTACTGGAGATGGTAAGAGAGAGTGTGACTGAAAGAGAGAGAGAGAGAGACAGTGAGGACTGGAGATGGTAAGAGAGAGTGTGACTGAAAGAGAGAGAGAGACAGCGAGGACTGGAGATGGTAAGAGAGAGTGTGACTGAAAGAGAGAGAGAGACAGTGAGGACTGGAGATGGTAAGAGAGAGTGTGACTGAAAGAGAGAGAGAGAGTGAGGACTGGAGATGGTAAGAGAGAGTGTGACTGAAAGAGAGAGAGAGAGAGACAGTGAGGACTGGAGATGGTAAGAGAGAGTGTGACTGAAAGAGAGAGAGAGACAGTGAGGACTGGAGATGGTAAGAGAGAGTGTCACTGAAAGAGAGAGAGAGAGAGAGAGAGAGACAGTGAGTACTGGAGATGGTAAGATAGAGTGTGACTGAAAGAGAGAGAGAGACAGTGAGGACTGGAGATGGTAAGAGAGAGTGTGACTGAAAGAGAGAGAGAGAGAGAGAGAGAGACAGTGAGTACTGGAGATGGTAAGAGAGAGTGTGACTGAAAGAGAGAGAGAGACAGTGAGGACTGGAGATGGTAAGAGAGAGTGTGACTGAAAGAGAGAGAGAGACAGTGCGTACTGGAGATGGTAAGAGAGAGTGTGACTGAAAGAGAGAGAGAGAGAGAGAGAGACAGTGAGTACTGGAGATGGTAAGAGAGCGTGTGACTGAAAGAGAGAGAGAGAGAGAGAGAGACAGTGAGTACTGGAGATGGTAAGAGAGCGTGTGACTGAAGAGAGAGAGAGAGAGAGAGAGACAGTGAGGACTGGAGATGGTAAGAGAGAGTGTGACTGAAAGAGAGAGAGAGACAGTGAGTACTGGAGATGGTAAGAGAGAGTGTGACTGAAAGAGAGAGAGAGACAGTGAGGACTGGAGATGGTAAGAGAGAGTGTGACTGAAAGAGAGAGAGAGACAGTGAGGACTGGAGATGGTAAGAGAGAGTGTGACTGAAAGAGAGAGAGAGAGAGAGAGACAGCGAGGACTGGAGATGGTAAGAGAGAGTGTGACTGAAAGAGAGAGAGAGAGAGAGAGACAGTGAGTACTGGAGATGGTAAGAGAGAGTGTGACTGAAAGAGAGAGAGAGACAGTGAGAGAGAGAGAGACAGTGAGGACTGGAGATGGTAAGAGAGAGTGTGACTGAAAGAGAGAGAGAGAGAGACAGTGAGAACTGGAGATGGTCAGAGAGAGTGTGACTGAAAGAGACAGAGAGAGAGAGACAGTGAGGACTGGAGATGGTAAGAGAGAGTGTGACTGAAAGAGAGAGAGAGACAGTGAGAGAGAGAGAGACAGTGAGGACTGGAGATGGTAAGAGAGAGTGTGACTGAAAGAGACAGAGAGAGAGACAGTGAGAACTGGAGATGGTCAGAGAGAGTGTGACTGAAAGAGACAGAGAGAGAGAGACAGTGAGGACTGGAGATGGTAAGAGAGAGTGTGACTGAAAGAGAGAGAGAGAGAGAGACAGTGAGGACTGGAGATGGTAAGAGAGAGTGTGACTGAAAGAGAGAGAGAGAGAGAGACAGAGAACTGGAGATGGTCAGAGAGAGTGTGACTGAAAGAGAGAGAGAGAGAGACAGTGAGTACTGGAGATGGTAAGAGAGAGTGTGACTGAAAGAGAGAGAGAGACAGTGAGTACTGGAGATGGTAAGAGAGAGTGTGACTGAAAGAGAGAGAGAGAGAGAGAGAGAGAGACAGTGAGTACTGGAGATGGTAAGAGAGAGTGTGACTGAAAGAGAGAGAGAGACAGTGAGTACTGGAGATGGTAAGAGAGAGTGTGACTGAAAGAGAGAGAGAGACAGTGAGGACTGGAGATGGTCAGAGAGAGTGTGACTGAAAGAGAGAGAGAGAGAGAGACAGAGAACTGGAGATGGTCAGAGAGAGTGTGACTGAAAGAGAGAGAGAGAGAGAGAGAGAGAGAGACAGTGAGTACTGGAGATGGTAAGAGAGAGTGTGACTGAAAGAGAGAGAGAGACAGTGAGTACTGGAGATGGTAAGAGAGAGTGTGACTGAAAGAGAGAGAGAGAGAGAGAGAGAGATAGTGAGTACTGGAGATGGTAAGAGAGAGTGTGACTGAATGAGAGAGAGAGAGAGAGAGAGAGATAGTGAGTACTGGAGATGGTAAGAGAGAGTGTGACTGAAAGAGAGAGAGAGAGAGAGACAGTGAGGACTGGAGATGGTAAGAGAGAGTGTGACTGAAAGAGAGAGAGAGAGAGAGAGAGATAGTGAGTACTGGAGATGGTAAGAGAGAGTGTGACTGAAAGAGAGAGAGAGAGAGACAGTGAGGACTGGAGATGGTAAGAGAGAGTGTGACTGAAAGAGAGAGAGAGACAGTGAGTACTGGAGATGGTAAGAGAGAGTGTGACTGAAAGAGAGAGAGAGAGAGACAGTGAGGACTGGAGATGGTAAGAGAGAGTGTGACTGAAAGAGAGAGAGAGACAGTGAGTACTGGAGATGGTAAGAGAGAGTGTGACTGAAAGAGAGAGAGAGAGAGAGAGAGATAGTGAGTACTGGAGATGGTAAGAGAGAGTGTGACTGAAAGAGAGAGAGAGAGAGACAGTGAGGACTGGAGATGGTAAGAGAGAGTGTGACTGAAAGAGAGAGAGAGACAGCGAGGACTGGAGATGGTAAGAGAGAGTGTGACTGAAAGAGAGAGAGAGACAGTGAGGACTGGAGATGGTAAGAGAGAGTGTGACTGAAAGAGAGAGAGAGAGAGACAGTGAGGACTGGAGATGGTAAGAGAGAGTGTGACTGAAAGAGAGAGAGAGAGAGAGAGAGATAGTGAGTACTGGAGATGGTAAGAGAGAGTGTGACTGAAAGAGAGAGAGAGACAGTGAGTACTGGAGATGGTAAGAGAGAGTGTGACTGAAAGAGAGAGAGAGAGAGACAGTGAGGACTGGAGATGGTAAGAGAGAGTGTGACTGAAAGAGAGAGAGAGACAGCGAGGACTGGAGATGGTAAGAGAGAGTGTGACTGAAAGAGAGAGAGAGACAGTGAGGACTGGAGATGGTAAGAGAGAGTGTGACTGAAAGAGAGAGAGAGACAGTGAGGACTGGAGATGGTAAGAGAGAGTGTGACTGAAAGAGAGAGAGAGAGAGAGAGAGATAGTGAGTACTGGAGATGGTATGAGAGAGTGTGACTGAAAGAGAGAGAGAGAGAGAGTGAGTACTGGAGATGGTAAGAGAGAGTGTGACTGAAAGAGAAGAGAGACAGTGAGGACTGGAGATGGTAAGAGAGAGTGTGACTGAAAGAGAGAGAGAGAGAGAGAGAGATAGTGAGTTTTGGAGATGGTAAGAGAGAGTGTGACTGAAAGAGAGAGAGAGACAGTGAGTACTGGAGATGGTAAGAGAGAGTGTGACTGAAAGAGAGAGAGAGAGACAGTGAGGACTGGAGATGGTAAGAGAGAGTGTGACTGAAAGAGAGAGAGAGACAGCGAGGACTGGAGATGGTAAGAGAGAGTGTGACTGAAAGAGAGAGAGAGAGAGAGAGATAGTGAGTACTGGAGATGGTAAGAGAGAGTGTGACTGAAAGAGAGAGAGAGACAGCGAGGACTGGAGATGGTAAGAGAGAGTGTGACTGAAAGAGAGAGAGAGAGAGAGAGATAGTGAGTACTGGAGATGGTAAGAGAGAGTGTGACTGAAAGAGACAGAGAGAGAGAGACAGTGAGGACTGGAGATGGTAAGAGAGAGTGTGACTGAAAGAGAGAGAGAGAGAGACAGTGAGGACTGGAGATGGTAAGAGAGAGTGTGACTGAAAGAGAGAGAGAGACAGCGAGGACTGGAGATGGTAAGAGAGAGTGTGACTGAAAGAGAGAGAGAGACAGTGAGGACTGGAGATGGTAAGAGAGAGTGTGACTGAAAGAGAGAGAGAGAGTGAGGACTGGAGATGGTAAGAGAGAGTGTGACTGAAAGAGAGAGAGAGAGAGACAGTGAGGACTGGAGATGGTAAGAGAGAGTGTGACTGAAAGAGAGAGAGAGACAGTGAGGACTGGAGATGGTAAGAGAGAGTGTCACTGAAAGAGAGAGAGAGAGAGCGAGAGAGACAGTGAGTACTGGAGATGGTAAGATAGAGTGTGACTGAAAGAGAGAGAGAGACAGTGAGGACTGGAGATGGTAAGAGAGAGTGTGACTGAAAGAGAGAGAGAGACAGTGAGGACTGGAGATGGTAAGAGAGAGTGTGACTGAAAGAGAGAGAGAGACAGTGAGTACTGGAGATGGTAAGAGAGAGTGTGACTGAAAGAGAGAGAGAGACAGTGAGGACTGGAGATGGTAAGAGAGAGTGTGACTGAAAGAGAGAGAGAGACAGTGAGTACTGGAGATGGTAAGAGAGAGTGTGACTGAAAGAGAGAGAGAGACAGTGAGTACTGGAGATGGTAAGAGAGAGTGTGACTGAAAGAGAGAGAGAGACAGTGAGTACTGGAGATGGTAAGAGAGAGTGTGACTGAAAGAGAGAGAGAGACAGTGAGGACTGGAGATGGTAAGAGAGAGTGTGACTGAAAGAGAGAGAGAGACTGTGAGGACAGGAGATGGTAAGAGAGAGTGTGACTGAAAGAGAGAGAGAGACAGTGAGGACTGGAGATGGTAAGAGAGAGTGTGACTGAAAGAGAGAGAGAGACTGTGAGGACAGGAGATGGTAAGAGAGAGTGTGACTGAAAGAGAGAGAGAGACAGTGAAGACTGGAGATGGTAAGAGAGAGTGTGACTGAAAGAGAGAGAGAGACAGTGAGTACTGGAGATGGTAAGAGAGAGTGTGACTGAAAGAGAGAGAGAGACAGTGAGTACTGGAGATGGTAAGAGAGAGCGTGACTGAAAGAGAGAGAGAGACAGTGAGTACTGGAGATGGTAAGAGAGAGTGTGACTGAAAGAGAGAGAGAGACAGTGAGTACTGGAGATGGTAAGAGAGAGTGTGACTGAAAGAGAGAGAGAGACAGTGAGGACTGGAGATGGTAAGAGAGAGTGTGACTGAAAGAGAGAGAGAGACAGTGAGGACTGGAGATGGTAAGAGAGAGTGTGACTGAAAGAGAGAGAGAGACTGTGAGGACAGGAGATGGTAAGAGAGAGTGTGACTGAAAGAGAGAGAGAGACAGTGAGGACTGGAGATGGTAAGAGAGAGTGTGACTGAAAGAGAGAGAGAGACTGTGAGGACAGGAGATGGTAAGAGAGAGTGTGACTGAAAGAGAGAGAGAGACAGTGAAGACTGGAGATGGTAAGAGAGAGTGTGACTGAAAGAGAGAGAGAGACAGTGAGTACTGGAGATGGTAAGAGAGAGTGTGACTGAAAGAGAGAGAGAGACAGTGAGTACTGGAGATGGTAAGAGAGAGTGTGACTGAAAGAGAGAGAGAGAGAGAGAGAGACAGTGAGGACTGGAGATGGTAAGAGAGAGTGTGACTGAAGAGAGAGAGAGAGAGAGACAGTGAGGACTGGAGATGGTAAGAGAGAGTGTGACTGAAAGAGAGAGAGAGACAGTGAGTACTGGAGATGGTAAGAGAGAGTGTGACTGAAAGAGAGAGAGAGAGAGAGAGAGACAGTGAGTACTGGAGATGGTAAGAGAGAGTGTGACTGAAAGAGAGAGAGAGACAGTGAGGACTGGAGATGGTAAGAGAGAGTGTGACTGAAAGAGAGAGAGAGACAGTGAGTACTGGAGATGGTAAGAGAGAGTGTGACTGAAAGAGAGAGAGAGACAGTGAGGACTGGAGATGGTAAGAGAGAGTGTGACTGAAAGAGAGAGAGAGACAGTGAGGACTGGAGATGGTAAGAGAGAGTGTGACTGAAAGAGAGAGAGAGAGAGAGAGACAGCGAGGACTGGAGATGGTAAGAGAGAGTGTGACTGAAAGAGAGAGAGAGAGAGAGAGAGAGACAGTGAGTACTGGAGATGGTAAGAGAGAGTGTGACTGAAAGAGAGAGAGAGACAGTGAGAGAGAGAGAGACAGTGAGGACTGGAGATGGTAAGAGAGAGTGTGACTGAAAGAGAGAGAGAGAGAGACAGTGAGAACTGGAGATGGTCAGAGAGAGTGTGACTGAAAGAGACAGAGAGAGAGAGACAGTGAGGACTGGAGATGGTAAGAGAGAGTGTGACTGAAAGAGAGAGAGAGAGAGAGACAGTGAGGACTGGAGATGGTAAGAGAGAGTGTGACTGAAAGAGAGAGAGAGAGAGAGACAGGAGGACTGGAGATGGTAAGAGAGAGTGTGACTGAAAGAGAGAGAGAGAGAGACAGTGAGTACTGGAGATGGTAAGAGAGAGTGTGACTGAAAGAGAGAGAGAGACAGTGAGTACTGGAGATGGTAAGAGAGAGTGTGACTGAAAGAGAGAGAGAGAGAGAGAGAGAGAGACAGTGAGTACTGGAGATGGTAAGAGAGAGTGTGACTGAAAGAGAGAGAGAGACAGTGAGTACTGGAGATGGTAAGAGAGAGTGTGACTGAAAGAGAGAGAGAGAGAGAGACAGAGAACTGGAGATGGTCAGAGAGAGTGTGACTGAAAGAGAGAGAGAGAGAGAGAGAGAGAGAGACAGTGAGTACTGGAGATGGTAAGAGAGAGTGTGACTGAAAGAGAGAGAGAGACAGTGAGTACTGGAGATGGTAAGAGAGAGTGTGACTGAAAGAGAGAGAGAGAGAGAGAGACAGTGAGTACTGGAGATGGTAAGAGAGAGTGTGACTGAAAGAGAGAGAGAGAGAGAGACAGTGAGGACTGGAGATGGTAAGAGAGAGTGTGACTAAAGAGAGAGAGAGAGAGAGAGAGACAGCGAGGACTGGAGATGGTAAGAGAGAGTGTGACTGAAAGAGAGAGAGAGAGAGAGAGAGAGACAGTGAGTACTGGAGATGGTAAGAGAGAGTGTGACTGAAAGAGAGAGAGAGACAGTGAGAGAGAGAGAGACAGTGAGGACTGGAGATGGTAAGAGAGAGTGTGACTGAAAGAGAGAGAGAGAGAGACAGTGAGAACTGGAGATGGTCAGAGAGAGTGTGACTGAAAGAGAGAGAGAGAGAGACAGTGAGAACTGGAGATGGTCAGAGAGAGTGTGACTGAAAGAGACAGAGAGAGAGAGACAGTGAGGACTGGAGATGGTAAGAGAGAGTGTGACTGAAAGAGAGAGAGAGAGAGAGACAGTGAGGACTGGAGATGGTAAGAGAGAGTGTGACTGAAAGAGAGAGAGAGAGAGAGACAGAGAACTGGAGATGGTCAGAGAGAGTGTGACTGAAAGAGAGAGAGAGAGAGAGAGAGAGAGAGAGAGAGACAGTGAGTACTGGAGATGGTAAGAGAGAGTGTGACTGAAAGAGAGAGAGAGACAGTGAGTACTGGAGATGGTAAGAGAGAGTGTGACTGAAAGAGAGAGAGAGAGAGAGAGAGAGTGAGTACTGGAGATGGTAAGAGAGAGTGTGACTGAAAGAGAGAGAGAGAGAGAGACAGTGAGGACTGGAGATGGTAAGAGAGAGTGTGACTGAAAGAGAGAGAGAGAGACAGACAGTGAGGACTGGAGATGGTAAGAGAGAGTGTGACTGAAAGAGAGAGAGAGAGAGACAGTGAGAACTGGAGATGGTCAGAGAGAGTGTGACTGAAAGAGACAGAGAGAGAGAGACAGTGAGGACTGGAGATGGTAAGAGAGAGTGTGACTGAAAGAGAGAGAGAGAGAGAGACAGTGAGGACTGGAGATGGTAAGAGAGAGTGTGACTGAAAGAGAGAGAGAGAGAGAGACAGAGAACTGGAGATGGTCAGAGAGAGTGTGACTGAAAGAGAGAGAGAGAGAGAGAGAGAGACAGTGAGTACTGGAGATGGTAAGAGAGAGTGTGACTGAAAGAGAGAGAGAGACAGTGAGTACTGGAGATGGTAAGAGAGAGTGTGACTGAAAGAGAGAGAGAGAGAGAGAGAGAGAGACAGTGAGTACTGGAGATGGTAAGAGAGAGTGTGACTGAAAGAGAGAGAGAGAGAGAGAGAGAGAGAGACAGTGAGTACTGGAGATGGTAAGAGAGAGTGTGACTGAAAGAGAGAGAGAGAGAGAGACAGTGAGGACTGGAGATGGTAAGAGAGAGTGTGACTGAAAGAGAGAGAGAGAGACAGTGAGGACTGGAGATGGTAAAAGAGAGTGTGACTGAAAGAGAGAGAGAGAGAGACAGTGAGAACTGGAGATGGTAAGAGAGAGTGTGACTGAAAGAGAGAGAGAGAGAGAGAGACAGTGAGTACTGGAGATGGTAAGAGAGAGGGTGACTGAAAGAGAGAGAGAGACAGTGAGGAATGGAGATGGTAAGAGAGAGTGTGACTGAAAGAGAGAGAGAGAGAGACAGTGAGGACTGGAGATGGTAAGAGAGAGTGTGACTGAAAGAGAGAGAGAGAGACAGTGAGGACGGGAGATGGTAAGAGAGAGTGTGACTGAAAGAGAGAGAGAGAGAGACAGTGAGTACTGGAGATGGTAAGAGAGAGTGTGACTGAAAGAGAGAGAGAGAGACAGTGAGGACTGGAGATGGTAAGAGAGAGTGTGACTGAAAGAGAGAGAGAGACAGTGAGGACTGGAGATGGTAAGAGAGAGTGTGACTGAAAGAGAGAGAGAGAGAGTGAGGACTGGAGATGGTAAGAGAGAGTGTGACTGAAAGAGAGAGAGAGACAGTGAGTACTGGAGATGGTAAGAGAGAGTGTGACTGAAAGAGAGAGAGAGAGAGAGAGAGACAGTGAGTACTGGAGATGGTAAGAGAGAGTGTGACTGAAAGAGAGAGAGAGAGACAGTGAGGACTGGAGATGGTAAGAGAGAGTGTGACTGAAAGAGAGAGAGAGACAGTGAGGACTGGAGATGGTAAGAGAGAGTGTGACTGAAAGAGAGAGAGAGACAGTGAGTACTGGAGATGGTAAGAGAGAGTGTGACTGAAAGAGAGAGAGAGACAGTGAGTACTGGAGATGGTAAGAGAGAGTGTGACTGAAAAAGAGAGAGAGAGACAGTGAGGACTGGAGATGGTAAGAGAGAGTGTGACTGAAAGAGAGAGAGAGACAGTGAGGACTGGAGATGGTAAGAGAGAGTGTGACTGAAAGAGAGAGAGAGACAGTGAGGACTGGAGATGGTAAGAGAGAGTGTGACTGAAAGAGAGAGAGAGAGACAGTGAGGACTGGAGATGGTAAGGGCGAGTGTGACTGAAAGAGAGAGAGAGACAGTGAGTACTGGAGATGGTAAGAGAGAGTGTGACTGAAAGAGAGAGAGAGAGAGTGAGGACTGGAGCTGGTAAGAGAGAGTGTGACTGAAAGAGAGAGAGAGACAGTGAGGACTGGAGATGGTAAGAGAGAGTGTGACTGAAAGAGAGAGAGAGACAGTGAGTACTGGAGATGGTAAGAGAGAGTGTGACTGAAAGAGAGAGAGAGAGAGAGTGAGGACTGGAGCTGGTAAGAGAGAGTGTGACTGAAAGAGAGAGAGAGACAGTGAGTACTGGAGATGGTAAGAGAGAGTGTGACTGAAAGAGAGAGAGAGACAGTGAGTACTGGAGATGGTAAGAGAGAGTGTGACTGAAAGAGAGAGAGAGAGAGAGACAGTGAGGACTGGAGACTGTAAGGGGAAGTGTGACTGAAAGAGAGAGAGAGACAGTGAGTACTGGAGATGGTAAGAGAGAGTGTGACTGAAAGAGAGAGAGAGACAGTGAGGACTGGAGATGGTAAGAGAGAGTGTGACTGAAAGAGAGAGAGAGAGAGTGAGGACTGGAGCTGGTAAGAGAGAGTGTGACTGAAAGAGAGAGAGAGACAGTGAGGACTGGAGATGGTAAGAGAGAGTGTGACTGAAAGAGAGAGAGAGACAGTGAGTACTGGAGATGGTAAGAGAGAGTGTGACTGAAAGAGAGAGAGAGAGAGTGAGGACTGGAGCTGGTAAGAGAGAGTGTGACTGAAAGAGAGAGAGAGACAGTGAGGACTGGAGATGGTAAGAGAGAGTGTGACTGAAAGAGAGAGAGAGACAGTGAGTACTGGAGATGGTAAGAGAGAGTGTGACTGAAAGAGAGAGAGAGAGAGAGTGAGGACTGGAGATGGTAAGAGAGAGTGTGACTGAAAGAGAGAGAGAGAGAGAGTGAGGACTGGAGCTGGTAAGAGAGAGTGTGACTGAAAGAGAGAGAGAGAGAGTGAGGACTGGAGCTGGTAAGAGAGAGTGTGACTGAAAGAGAGAGAGAGACAGTGAGTACTGGAGACTGTAAGGGGAAGTGTGACTGAAAGAGAGAGAGAGACAGTGAGTACTGGAGACTGTAAGGGGAAGTGTGACTGAAAGAGAGAGAGAGACAGTGAGGACTGGAGATGGTAAGAGAGAGTGTGACTGAAAGAGAGAGAGAGAGAGTGAGGACTGGAGCTGGTAAGAGAGAGTGTGACTGAAAGAGAGAGAGAGAGAGAGAGAGAGACAGTGAGTACTGGAGATGGTAAGAGAGAGTGTGACTGAAAGAGAGAGAGAGAGAGAGACAGTGAGGACTGGAGATGGTAAGAGAGAGTGTGACTGAAAGAGAGAGAGAGAGAGTGAGGACTGGAGCTGGTAAGAGAGAGTGTGACTGAAAGTCAGAGAGAGACAGTGAGGACTGGAGATGGTAAGAGAGAGTGTGACCGAAAGAGAGAGAGAGACAGTGAGTACTGGAGACTGTAAGGGGAAGTGTGACTGAAAGAGAGAGAGAGACAGTGAGGACTGGAGATGGTAAGAGAGAGTGTGACTGAAAGAGAGAGAGAGAGAGTGAGGACTGGAGCTGGTAAGAGAGAGTGTGACTGAAAGAGAGAGAGAGACAGTGAGTACTGGAGATGGTAAGAGAGAGTGTGACTGAAAGAGAGAGAGAGACAGTGAGTACTGGAGATGGTAAGAGAGAGTGTGACTGAAAGAGAGAGAGAGAGAGAGACAGTGAGGACTGGAGACTGTAAGGGGAAGTGTGACTGAAAGAGAGAGAGAGACAGTGAGTACTGGAGATGGTAAGAGAGAGTGTGACTGAAAGAGAGAGAGAGACAGTGAGGACTGGAGATGGTAAGAGAGAGTGTGACTGAAAGAGAGAGAGAGAGAGTGAGGACTGGAGCTGGTAAGAGAGAGTGTGACTGAAAGAGAGAGAGAGACAGTGAGGACTGGAGATGGTAAGAGAGAGTGTGACTGAAAGAGAGAGAGAGACAGTGAGTACTGGAGATGGTAAGAGAGAGTGTGACTGAAAGAGAGAGAGAGAGAGAGTGAGGACTGGCGCTGGTAAGAGAGAGTGTGACTGAAAGAGAGAGAGAGACAGTGAGGACTGGAGATGGTAAGAGAGAGTGTGACTGAAAGAGAGAGAGAGACAGTGAGTACTGGAGATGGTAAGAGAGAGTGTGACTGAAAGAGAGAGAGAGAGAGAGTGAGGACTGGAGATGGTAAGAGAGAGTGTGACTGAAAGAGAGAGAGAGAGAGAGTGAGGACTGGAGCTGGTAAGAGAGAGTGTGACTGAAAGAGAGAGAGAGAGAGTGAGGACTGGAGCTGGTAAGAGAGAGTGTGACTGAAAGAGAGAGAGAGACAGTGAGTACTGGAGACTGTAAGGGGAAGTGTGACTGAAAGAGAGAGAGAGACAGTGAGTACTGGAGACTGTAAGGGGAAGTGTGACTGAAAGAGAGAGAGAGACAGTGAGGACTGGAGATGGTAAGAGAGAGTGTGACTGAAAGAGAGAGAGAGAGAGTGAGGACTGGAGCTGGTAAGAGAGAGTGTGACTGAAAGAGAGAGAGAGACAGTGAGGACTGGAGATGGTAAGAGAGAGTGTGACTGAAAGAGAGAGCGAGAGAGAGAGACAGTGAGGACTGGAGATGGTAAGAGAGAGTGTGACTGAAAGAGAGAGAGAGAGTGAGGACTGGAGATGGTAAGAGAGAGTGTGACTGAAAGAGAGAGAGAGAGAGAGAGAGTGAGGACTGGAGATGGTAAGAGAGAGTGTGACTGAAAGAGAGAGAGAGACAGTGAGTACTGGAGATAGTAAGAGAGAGTGTGACTGAAAGAGAGAGAGAGAGACAGCGAGGACTGGAGACTGTAAGGGAGAGTGTGACTGAAAGAGAGAGAGAGAGAGTGAGGACTGGAGATGGTAAGAGAGAGTGTGACTGAAAGAGAGAGAGAGAGAGTGAGGACTGGAGATGGTAAGAGAGAGTGTGACTGAAAGAGAGAGGGAGACAGTGAGGACTGGAGATGGTAAGGGAGAGTGTGACTGAAAGAGAGAGAGAGACAGTGAATACTGGAGATGGTAAGAGAGAGTGTGACTGAAAGAGAGAGAGAGAGAGTGAGGACTGGAGATGGTAAGAGAGAGTGTGACTGAAAGAGAGAGAGAGAGAGTGAGGACTGGAGCTGGTAAGAGAGAGTGTGACTGAAAGAGAGAGAGAGACAGTGAGGACTGGAGATGGTAAGAGAGAGTGTGACTGAAAGAGAGAGAGAGACAGTGAGTACTGGAGATGGTAAGAGAGAGTGTGACTGAAAGAGAGAGAGAGAGAGAGTGAGGACTGGAGCTGGTAAGAGAGAGTGTGACTGAAAGAGAGAGAGAGACAGTGAGTACTGGAGATGGTAAGAGAGAGTGTGACTGAAAGAGAGAGAGAGACAGTGAGTACTGGAGATGGTAAGAGAGAGTGTGACTGAAAGAGAGAGAGAGAGAGAGACAGTGAGGACTGGAGACTGTAAGGGGAAGTGTGACTGAAAGAGAGAGAGAGACAGTGAGTACTGGAGATGGTAAGAGAGAGTGTGACTGAAAGAGAGAGAGAGACAGTGAGGACTGGAGATGGTAAGAGAGAGTGTGACTGAAAGAGAGAGAGAGAGAGTGAGGACTGGAGCTGGTAAGAGAGAGTGTGACTGAAAGAGAGAGAGAGACAGTGAGGACTGGAGATGGTAAGAGAGAGTGTGACTGAAAGAGAGAGAGAGACAGTGAGTACTGGAGATGGTAAGAGAGAGTGTGACTGAAAGAGAGAGAGAGAGAGTGAGGACTGGAGCTGGTAAGAGAGAGTGTGACTGAAAGAGAGAGAGAGACAGTGAGGACTGGAGATGGTAAGAGAGAGTGTGACTGAAAGAGAGAGAGAGACAGTGAGTACTGGAGATGGTAAGAGAGAGTGTGACTGAAAGAGAGAGAGAGAGAGAGTGAGGACTGGAGATGGTAAGAGAGAGTGTGACTGAAAGAGAGAGAGAGAGAGAGTGAGGACTGGAGCTGGTAAGAGAGAGTGTGACTGAAAGAGAGAGAGAGAGAGTGAGGACTGGAGCTGGTAAGAGAGAGTGTGACTGAAAGAGAGAGAGAGACAGTGAGTACTGGAGACTGTAAGGGGAAGTGTGACTGAAAGAGAGAGAGAGACAGTGAGTACTGGAGACTGTAAGGGGAAGTGTGACTGAAAGAGAGAGAGAGACAGTGAGGACTGGAGATGGTAAGAGAGAGTGTGACTGAAAGAGAGAGAGAGAGAGTGAGGACTGGAGCTGGTAAGAGAGAGTGTGACTGAAAGAGAGAGAGAGACAGTGAGGACTGGAGATGGTAAGAGAGAGTGTGACTGAAAGAGAGAGCGAGAGAGAGAGACAGTGAGGACTGGAGATGGTAAGAGAGAGTGTGACTGAAAGAGAGAGAGAGACAGTGAGTACTGGAGATGGTAAGAGAGAGTGTGACTGAAAGAGAGAGAGAGACAGTGAGGACTGGAGATGGTAAGAGAGAGTGTGACTGAAAGAGAGAGAGAGACAGTGAGGACTGGAGATGGTAAGAGAGAGTGTGACTGAAAGAGAGAGAGAGACAGTGAGTACTGGAGATGGTAAGAGAGAGTGTGACTGAAAGAGAGAGAGAGACAGTGAGGACTGGAGATGGTAAGAGATAGTGTGACTGAAAGAGAGAGAGAGACAGTGAGGACTGGAGATGGTAAGAGAGAGTGTGACTGAAAGAGAGAGAGAGACTGTGAGGACAGGAGATGGTAAGAGAGAGTGTGACTGAAAGAGAGAGAGAGACAGTGAGGACTGGAGATGGTAAGAGAGAGTGTGACTGAAAGAGAGAGAGAGACTGTGAGGACAGGAGATGGTAAGAGAGAGTGTGACTGAAAGAGAGAGAGAGACAGTGAAGACTGGAGATGGTAAGAGAGAGTGTGACTGAAAGAGAGAGAGAGACAGTGAGTACTGGAGATGGTAAGAGAGAGTGTGACTGAAAGAGAGAGAGAGACAGTGAGTACTGGAGATGGTAAGAGAGCGTGTGACTGAAAGAGAGAGAGAGAGAGAGACAGTGAGGACTGGAGATGGTAAGAGAGAGTGTGACTGAAAGAGAGAGAGAGAGAGAGACAGTGAGGACTGGAGATGGTAAGAGAGAGTGTGACTGAAAGAGAGAGAGAGACAGTGAGTACTGGAGATGGTAAGAGAGAGTGTGACTGAAAGAGAGAGAGAGAGAGAGAGACAGTGAGTACTGGAGATGGTAAGAGAGAGTGTGACTGAAAGAGAGAGAGAGACAGTGAGGACTGGAGATGGTAAGAGAGAGTGTGACTGAAAGAGAGAGAGAGACAGTGAGGACTGGAGATGGTAAGAGAGAGTGTGACTGAAAGAGAGAGAGAGACAGTGAGGACTGGAGATGGTAAGAGAGAGTGTGACTGAAAGAGAGAGAGAGAGAGAGAGACAGCGAGGACTGGAGATGGTAAGAGAGAGTGTGACTGAAAGAGAGAGAGAGAGAGAGAGAGAGAGACAGTGAGTACTGGAGATGGTAAGAGAGAGTGTGACTGAAAGAGAGAGAGAGACAGTGAGAGAGAGAGAGACAGTGAGGACTGGAGATGGTAAGAGAGAGTGTGACTGAAAGAGAGAGAGAGACAGTGAGGACTGGAGATGGTAAGAGAGAGTGTGACTGAAAGAGAGAGAGAGAGAGAGAGACAGCGAGGACTGGAGATGGTAAGAGAGAGTGTGACTGAAAGAGAGAGAGAGAGAGAGAGAGAGAGACAGTGAGTACTGGAGATGGTAAGAGAGAGTGTGACTGAAAGAGAGAGAGAGACAGTGAGAGAGAGAGAGACAGTGAGGACTGGAGATGGTAAGAGAGAGTGTGACTGAAAGAGAGAGAGAGAGAGACAGTGAGAACTGGAGATGGTCAGAGAGAGTGTGACTGAAAGAGACAGAGAGAGAGAGACAGTGAGGACTGGAGATGGTAAGAGAGAGTGTGACTGAAAGAGAGAGAGAGAGAGAGACAGTGAGGACTGGAGATGGTAAGAGAGAGTGTGACTGAAAGAGAGAGAGAGAGAGAGACAGAGAACTGGAGATGGTCAGAGAGAGTGTGACTGAAAGAGAGAGAGAGAGAGACAGTGAGTACTGGAGATGGTAAGAGAGAGTGTGACTGAAAGAGAGAGAGAGACAGTGAGTACTGGAGATGGTAAGAGAGAGTGTGACTGAAAGAGAGAGAGAGAGAGAGAGAGAGAGACAGTGAGTACTGGAGATGGTAAGAGAGAGTGTGACTGAAAGAGAGAGAGAGACAGTGAGTACTGGAGATGGTAAGAGAGAGTGTGACTGAAAGAGAGAGAGAGAGAGAGACAGAGAACTGGAGATGGTCAGAGAGAGTGTGACTGAAAGAGAGAGAGAGAGAGAGAGAGAGAGAGACAGTGAGTACTGGAGATGGTAAGAGAGAGTGTGACTGAAAGAGAGAGAGAGACAGTGAGTACTGGAGATGGTAAGAGAGAGTGTGACTGAAAGAGAGAGAGAGAGAGAGAGAGAGAGAGACAGTGAGTACTGGAGATGGTAAGAGAGAGTGTGACTGAAAGAGAGAGAGAGAGAGAGACAGTGAGGACTGGAGATGGTAAGAGAGAGTGTGACTAAAAGAGAGAGAGAGAGAGAGAGAGACAGCGAGGACTGGAGATGGTAAGAGAGAGTGTGACTGAAAGAGAGAGAGAGAGAGAGAGAGAGACAGTGAGTACTGGAGATGGTAAGAGAGAGTGTGACTGAAAGAGAGAGAGAGACAGTGAGAGAGAGAGAGACAGTGAGGACTGGAGATGGTAAGAGAGAGTGTGACTGAAAGAGAGAGAGAGAGAGACAGTGAGAACTGGAGATGGTCAGAGAGAGTGTGACTGAAAGAGAGAGAGAGAGACAGTGAGAACTGGAGATGGTCAGAGAGAGTGTGACTGAAAGAGACAGAGAGAGAGAGACAGTGAGGACTGGAGATGGTAAGAGAGAGTGTGACTGAAAGAGAGAGAGAGAGAGAGACAGTGAGGACTGGAGATGGTAAGAGAGAGTGTGACTGAAAGAGAGAGAGAGAGAGAGACAGAGAACTGGAGATGGTCAGAGAGAGTGTGACTGAAAGAGAGAGAGAGAGAGAGAGAGAGAGAGAGACAGTGAGTACTGGAGATGGTAAGAGAGAGTGTGACTGAAAGAGAGAGAGAGACAGTGAGTACTGGAGATGGTAAGAAAGAGTGTGACTGAAAGAGACAGAGAGAGAGAGAGAGAGAGAGAGAGAGAGAGTGAGTACTGGAGATGGTAAGAGAGAGTGTGACTGAAAGAGAGAGAGAGAGAGAGACAGTGAGGACTGGAGATAGTAAGAGAGAGTGTGACTGAAAGAGAGAGAGAGAGACAGACAGTGAGGACTGGAGATGGTAAGAGAGAGTGTGACTGAAAGAGAGAGAGAGAGACAGACAGTGAGAACTGGAGATGGTCAGAGAGAGTGTGACTGAAAGAGACAGAGAGAGAGAGACAGTGAGGACTGGAGATGGTACGAGAGAGTGTGACTGAAAGAGAGAGAGAGAGAGAGACAGTGAGGACTGGAGATGGTAAGAGAGAGTGTGACTGAAAGAGAGAGAGAGAGAGAGACAGAGAACTGGAGATGGTCAGAGAGAGTGTGACTGAAAGAGAGAGAGAGAGAGAGAGAGAGAGAGAGACAGTGAGTACTGGAGATGGTAAGAGAGAGTGTGACTGAAAGAGAGAGAGAGACAGTGAGTACTGGAGATGGTAAGAGAGAGTGTGACTGAAAGAGAGAGAGAGAGAGAGAGAGAGAGAGACAGTGAGTACTGGAGATGGTAAGAGAGAGTGTGACTGAAAGAGAGAGAGAGAGAGAGACAGTGAGGACTGGAGATGGTAAGAGAGAGTGTGACTGAAAGAGAGAGAGAGAGACAGTGAGGACTGGAGATGGTAAAAGAGAGTGTGACTGAAAGAGAGAGAGAGAGAGACAGTGAGAACTGGAGATGGTAAGAGAGAGTGTGACTGAAAGAGAGAGAGAGAGAGAGAGACAGTGAGTACTGGAGATGGTAAGAGAGAGGGTGACTGAAAGAGAGAGAGAGACAGTGAGGAATGGAGATGGTAAGAGAGAGTGTGACTGAAAGAGAGAGAGAGAGAGAGACAGTGAGGACTGGAGATGGTAAGAGAGAGTGTGACTGAAAGAGAGAGAGAGAGACAGTGAGGACTGGAGATGGTAAGAGAGAGTGTGACTGAAAGAGAGAGAGAGAGAGACAGTGAGTACTGGAGATGGTAAGAGAGAGTGTGACTGAAAGAGAGAGAGAGAGACAGTGAGGACTGGAGATGGTAAGAGAGAGTGTGACTGAAAGAGAGAGAGAGAGAGTGAGGACTGGAGATGGTAAGAGAGAGTGTGACTGAAAGAGAGAGAGAGACAGTGAGTACTGGAGATGGTAAGAGAGAGTGTGACTGAAAGAGAGAGGGAGAGAGAGAGTGAGGACTGGAGATGGTAAGAGAGAGTGTGACTGAAAGAGAGAGAGAGACAGTGAGGACTGGAGATGGTAAGAGAGAGTGTGACTGAAAGAGAGAGAGAGACAGTGAGGACTGGAGATGGTAAGAGAGAGTGTGACTGAAAGAGAGAGAGAGAGAGAGAGAGAGACAGTGAGTACTGGAGATGGTAAGAGAGAGTGTGACTGAAAGAGAGAGAGAGAGACAGTGAGGACTGGAGATGGTAAGAGAGAGTGTGACTGAAAGAGAGAGAGAGACAGTGAGGACTGGAGATGGTAAGAGAGAGTGTGACTGAAAGAGAGAGAGAGACAGTGAGTACTGGAGATGGTAAGAGAGAGTGTGACTGAAAGAGAGAGAGAGACAGTGAGTACTGGAGATGGTAAGAGAGAGTGTGACTGAAAAAGAGAGAGAGAGACAGTGAGGACTGGAGATGGTAAGAGAGAGTGTGACTGAAAGAGAGAGAGAGACAGTGAGGACTGGAGATGGTAAGAGAGAGTGTGACTGAAAGAGAGAGAGAGACAGTGAGGACTGGAGATGGTAAGAGAGAGTGTGACTGAAAGAGAGAGAGAGAGACAGTGAGGACTGGAGATGGTAAGGGCGAGTGTGACTGAAAGAGAGAGAGAGACAGTGAGTACTGGAGATGGTAAGAGAGAGTGTGACTGAAAGAGAGAGAGAGAGAGTGAGGACTGGAGCTGGTAAGAGAGAGTGTGACTGAAAGAGAGAGAGAGACAGTGAGGACTGGAGATGGTAAGAGAGAGTGTGACTGAAAGAGAGAGAGAGACAGTGAGTACTGGAGATGGTAAGAGAGAGTGTGACTGAAAGAGAGAGAGAGAGAGTGAGGACTGGAGCTGGTAAGAGAGAGTGTGACTGAAAGTCAGAGAGAGACAGTGAGGACTGGAGATGGTAAGAGAGAGTGTGACTGAAAGAGAGAGAGAGACAGTGAGTACTGGAGACTGTAAGGGGAAGTGTGACTGAAAGAGAGAGAGAGACAGTGAGGACTGGAGATGGTAAGAGAGAGTGTGACTGAAAGAGAGAGAGAGAGAGTGAGGACTGGAGCTGGTAAGAGAGAGTGTGACTGAAAGAGAGAGAGAGACAGTGAGTACTGGAGATGGTAAGAGAGAGTGTGACTGAAAGAGAGAGAGAGACAGTGAGTACTGGAGATGGTAAGAGAGAGTGTGACTGAAAGAGAGAGAGAGAGAGAGACAGTGAGGACTGGAGACTGTAAGGGGAAGTGTGACTGAAAGAGAGAGAGAGACAGTGAGTACTGGAGATGGTAAGAGAGAGTGTGACTGAAAGAGAGAGAGAGACAGTGAGGACTGGAGATGGTAAGAGAGAGTGTGACTGAAAGAGAGAGAGAGAGAGTGAGGACTGGAGCTGGTAAGAGAGAGTGTGACTGAAAGAGAGAGAGAGACAGTGAGGACTGGAGATGGTAAGAGAGAGTGTGACTGAAAGAGAGAGAGAGACAGTGAGTACTGGAGATGGTAAGAGAGAGTGTGACTGAAAGAGAGAGAGAGAGAGAGTGAGGACTGGCGCTGGTAAGAGAGAGTGTGACTGAAAGAGAGAGAGAGACAGTGAGGACTGGAGATGGTAAGAGAGAGTGTGACTGAAAGAGAGAGAGAGACAGTGAGTACTGGAGATGGTAAGAGAGAGTGTGACTGAAAGAGAGAGAGAGAGAGAGTGAGGACTGGAGATGGTAAGAGAGAGTGTGACTGAAAGAGAGAGAGAGAGAGAGTGAGGACTGGAGCTGGTAAGAGAGAGTGTGACTGAAAGAGAGAGAGAGAGAGTGAGGACTGGAGCTGGTAAGAGAGAGTGTGACTGAAAGAGAGAGAGAGACAGTGAGTACTGGAGACTGTAAGGGGAGTGTGACTGAAAGAGAGAGAGAGACAGTGAGTACTGGAGACTGTAAGGGGAAGTGTGACTGAAAGAGAGAGAGAGACAGTGAGGACTGGAGATGGTAAGAGAGAGTGTGACTGAAAGAGAGAGGGAGACAGTGAGGACTGGAGATGGTAAGAGAGAGTGTGACTGAAAGAGAGAGCGAGAGAGAGAGACAGTGAGGACTGGAGATGGTAAGAGAGAGTGTGACTGAAAGAGAGAGAGAGAGTGAGGACTGGAGATGGTAAGAGAGAGTGTGACTGAAAGAGAGAGAGAGAGAGTGAGGACTGGAGCTGGTAAGAGAGAGTGTGACTGAAAGAGAGAGAGAGAGAGTGAGGACTGGAGCTGGTAAGAGAGAGTGTGACTGAAAGAGAGAGAGAGACAGTGAGGACTGGAGATGGTAAGAGAGAGTGTGACTGAAAGAGAGAGCGAGAGAGAGAGACAGTGAGGACTGGAGATGGTAAGAGAGAGTGTGACTGAAAGAGAGAGAGAGAGTGAGGACTGGAGATGGTAAGAGAGAGTGTGACTGAAAGAGAGAGAGAGAGAGAGAGAGTGAGGACTGGAGATGGTAAGAGAGAGTGTGACTGAAAGAGAGAGAGAGACAGTGAGTACTGGAGATAGTAAGAGAGAGTGTGACTGAAAGAGAGAGAGGAGAGAGACAGTGAGGACTGGAGATAGTAAGAGAGAGTGTGACTGAAAGAGAGAGAGGGAGAGAGACAGTGAGGACTGGAGATGGTAAGAGAGAGTGTGACTGAAAGAGAGAGAGACAGTGAGGACTGGAGATAGTAAGAGAGAGTGTGACTGAAAGAGAGAGAGGGAGAGAGACAGTGAGGACTGGAGATGGTAAGAGAGAGTGTGACTGAAAGAGAGAGAGAGACAGTGAGGACTGGAGATGGTAAGAGAGAGTGTGACTGAAAGAGAGAGAGAGACAGTGAGTACTGGAGATGGTAAGAGAGAGTGTAACTGAATGAGAGAGAGAGAGAGAGACAGTGAGGACTGGAGATGCTAAGAGAGAGTGTGACTGAAAGAGAGAGAGAGACAGTGAGTACTGGAGATGGTAAGAGAGAGTGTGACTGAAAGAGAGAGAGAGACAGTGAGTACTGGAGATGGTAAGAGAGAGTGTAACTGAAAGAGAGAGAGAGAGAGAGACAGTGAGGACTGGAGATGGTAAGAGAGAGTGTGACTGAAAGAGAGAGAGAGACAGTGAGTACTGGAGATGGTAAGAGAGAGTGTAACTGAAAGAGAGAGAGAGAGAGAGACAGTGAGGACTGGAGATGGTAAGAGAGAGTGTGACTGAAAGAGAGAGAGAGACAGTGAGTACTGGAGATGGTAAGAGAGAGTGTGACTGAAAGAGAGAGAGAGACAGTGAGGACTGGAGATGGTAAGAGAGAGTGTAACTGAAAGAGAGAGAGAGACAGTGAGAACTGGCGATGGTAAGAGAGAGTGTGACTGAAAGAGAGAGAGGGAGAGAGACAGTGAGGACTGGAGATGGTAAGAGAGAGTGTGACTGAA